>NC_072839.1:15654406-15801906 GCF_027744805.1 Dunckerocampus dactyliophorus | reverse complement strand
GCGGTACGGAAAATAGATGGACGCACAAAAGCTTTTTAAAATTCAGTATATATATTTTATTTAATTCAATGTGTGTCAATATAGCTTGTTATAACCATGACATGATTGTATTCTTATTTTTACATGATTATTACGATGAATGCGAATAAAATAGCAATATATGATACTATTTACCATGCATATGTAACGCTCATCTTCTTGCTGAAGGTTGGAGGTCATGGTTTGCCAGTAGCACCGGTTTTTAGCATTTGTTGTTCCATGTGTTGATGTTATCAATCCATTTGCATCATGGTCTACCGCTTTCCCTTTATTCTTCCTTCTTGGAGTTGAGTTTGAAATTGGCCGTGTGTGACGGTGTGACCAAAGAGCATGTTTTTCCTTTCCATAATATCCTTTAAAAGCTTTCTTTTTGTTGATTGTTGAGCCATTGCTCAAACTTCTTGGTTTTTCTTTCTTCCCAGGATACCTTTACCATTTTAGGTACACATCTCAAAAGCTTGTAATCTTTTTGCGGTTGATTTAGTTATTGTCCAAGTTTCAGATCCATATAATAAAGTAGACGTTAGCATTTAAGTATTCTAAACCTTCAGTCTAAGCCTATTTTCCTTGGTGTTAGCACTGAGTACATAATACTTAAAGCCCTTTTGGCAATAGCTATTCTCCATTTAACTTCTTTCTCACATGATCCCTCCATTTGATTCCCTCAGCTTGTTCAATATTTTCACCATCTACAGTTGATATAGAATATATACGGTGCATGATCTTGGTCACAAAAGTGTACTGATTCCAAAATTACCATTATGATTATTATTATTACATTAAGGCCTACATTATAGCCACTTTATTCTTTGTATCATTGTATGACATCAAAAAGTCTTTTCAAAGTCATTTTCTTCTAAAATGTGAATGAGCAAAGCTTTAAATGTTAATGCATGACTGACAGCGTATTTCAAATGCAGCATGGAAGGAAGAGAGGTCAGATGCTGAGGTGACACTATACATGTGTTGCACTATTTTTAAAAAGGATATTTAGATGTTTTATGGTACACTTGTGCTTCAGTGTTACACGCACACCATCGGTAATTTAATATCATGACACCTCAACTAGAACTAGAAGACACCTGACACAGATTGGAGGCCCCTCACCGCACTGCAATGTCTGTAAAGTCCAAGTCAGCGCTATCGCTCCATGTGGCTGCCATACATTCATGGACGCCATGCCAACAGGTGGCTCTCAGTCGCATGGGAACTAAGTCAAGCAAATGTTGAACTTTTCAGTGTTAACTGACAATGTCAGGACTGTAAAGACTACAGCTGTGGGTTTTATACCACATTTGATCACGCCAAGGCCCATGAAGCTCTTCAATAGCAACTCTCACATGTGGAACGTATCATTCTCAGCCAATCACTGGCCGAGAATGTTACGGAATTCCCACTTCTTCTACTATCCACCCCTATCTGTTCAATTATAACCACTATTGATTTATTTAATCATTTACTGTCATTAGTAATCACAGTAATGGCAGCCCTGTTGACTAGAAAGGAGCATTAGGCCACATTGAAAACAAAAAACATTTTTTAAAATGCAACAGTTACTAGTATTTTTTTTAATTATTACTACTACTAGTAGTAGTAGTAGTAGTAGGAAGAAGCACAGTAATAGCTGAGACATACTCAAAGAAAAATCAGTTGAGAATTTTTTATACACTATCAGAAAAAATATTTTTTGTTAAGAAAAAATATGCAAATAAAACCATAAACGTATGACAAACTATGAAAAAGTTTTGTTTTTTTTTTTTTAAAAAAAACAAATGACCAAAAAAAGTATTTTTAAAATAAAGACAACACAATAATAAATAATAAATCCACAATTTTCATCAATAAATGTCAAAATTCCCTAATTGGCTAAGAAGCACTTTTTGCTTGATCATTTCCGCTTTACATCACATACTATCATATTTTTTCATCTTTTATAAGTTGCCTCAACACGCCTTCCTACATCAGGCACTGTGTGGTTGGAGCCATACACCACTTACTGGACTTTCAAAAACATTACTATGATTAATTGTGAGGATTAAACTTGACTGTTTGGCTCTTCTCCGTCAAAATTCTCGCCAGGTCAAGTCAACATCTTCCAGATGACTCACTGCACAAGATATCAAGTGATGCCTGCATGGATTGGGGGGGTGGCCAGCACCATTGAAAACCATGAACAAACACACAGCCACACCGTACTTAAGTGCAAGCAACTGCAAGATTGGGATTCACATTGTGTGTCACATGTTTGTACCTTGGTCCAAGCGGTGATCTCCATTCCAGCTTTTAGACACACTGTAACTACAACATACTACAGAGAAAGAGAAATAAGCTTAGTTTGCTGGCACAAGGCGCAAAAAATACTTCTGACGTCCTCCAGAGACAAAAGGGAGTAAAAGTTGATGGTGTGTGTGTCAGACGGAGAAGTGAACGGGCCCCCACGAGGCGGCAAGCATCCAACAAATATTGTGCAAAAAAGGCATACTCACCGTGTAGACCATGTTTCCAACAAAAAGGTAGTCATTGCCTTGGCCGTTATCGAAGGGCGAGTCTGTGCAGAGCACACGCACACACAAACATTTAACAAAAAAAGCAAAAGAAAAAGTAGGATTTTATGCATAAATGTCATTTACCGTGCTCTAACATTTTCAGAGGGAACCAAAAGAGAATAATGGAGTGAATCAGTGCATTGATGCAGTGACCCCAGAACACCTGGAAAGGAGAGAAGCAGGTGGAGAAAAGAGCCCAAGTCAGTGTCAATGCCAAAGCGCGCATGCATGCACACACACACACACACACAAGAGCCCTACTGTAGATAGACATTAACATATATATCTACAGTGCAAAGAAAGACTTCCTTATTCTGCACTCTCATGGGGGTTGTCATGGAAACACCCAAGCCTTGTTTACTCGCTGCCATGCCAAACAAAAAAAAAAAGTCACAAGGCTAGACAAGTCGAAGGCAGAGTTACAGAGCAGTGTGTGTGTGTGTGTGTGTGTGTGTGCACCCTGCTGTTGAAGCCCTCGGCATTCTGGGTGATGCGGTAAAGCTGAGGGAAACGAAGCATGTTCTGCTGGCTACACGGCCGGTCGAAAATCCCCAAAGTGAATGGAGGCAGTGCAGTAAACATCTGCAACACACACCAACATACAATCATTCAGGTTATTTGTGTTTTTCCATTCTAATGTAACGTATAGACTCATGACTGTAAATGACATGTCTGGGCCCCCCCATGGGTTGTGGTCAGAATGCATTGGAAGGCATGCTGGAGGTGTCCTCATTTTTTTGACAGAGATATTCTCAAAAATACACCGATGGTCCACAAGTTTGATCTTCACCATTGTGCCTTCTCCCGGAAATGACTTTATTCAGGCTAGTGATAGGTCGATATGCTAAAATGACCTGACGGTAAGGGGCAACAGCGCCATCTTTTGCTTTGGCATGCAAGCATCTTCAGCTGGACACAGGATAGTAATTTCTTCATTGGTGTAAGTTTGTTTTTAAGAATCCCTGCCTTACAGAGCTCGTCTGTGGCATGCGCTGATAAGAAGACACCAGAATAAGAGATTACAGTTTGACAGCCACAGGTGACACTTGACATTAAGCTCAGTCAAAAGCCTGCGAGGAGTGGAAAAAGTCTTACCACATTGTAGAGGCCGATGCACCAGCGCTCAAACAGGATCTGACCCGAGAAGCCGTTCACAAAGGCAAACCAGAGCTAAGGACACAAAAGAGATGATTGACAGGGGATGAGAGTGCAAACTGTCTATTAAAAAAAAGAACACTGCATTGTGTGTATACACACACACACACACACGGTCGTCTAGTACAGGGGTCCCCAAAGTTGGACACATAATCACGTCACTCACAACATGAGCTGGTCAGAAAGATGGGGGACCGCTGGTATCAAGTAAATTGAGCAAAACTGTCATCGAAGAAATGTGGTGATTGAAGATGTAATAATAATAATAATAATAATAATAACAACAACAACATGTGTGACAGGTGTTCTTCAGTGAGAAACTTGACAGCTGCAGGACCACAACTGTATGTTTAAACCCGGCTCGGGTCACGCCATGGCACTCAACACGTCTCCTACACAGCACTGAACAAGTACACATTTGGAGCCGTGTGTGATTCTAATGGGTCAGTTTCAAAGCCAAGCTTTGTGTGGACATGAAGATCACCTGGAATGGATAAGTTGAAGTATGTGGACTATGATTTTGCCCCAGTAGACTACTTCAACAACAATACGACCATGTTTCACTCATAATGTGGTATATTTTGGACGAGGAGATGTTCCTTTGCAGTGTTTAAAAGTATCTGTTTTCAAATTTGATTTGTATTGATTGCAGATTTTCACATCTGAGTTATTTTGTGAAGTGTTTTTCTTTAACGTCGTCTGATGCCTTTTTATCAGTGTAAGAACAAACCAAACTTTAGATTTCCTGTTTTTTAGGCTCACAATGACCTCCGTTGCTTGCATTTTAATTCCAAAACACAAACACTTATCAAAAAGATGAAAAAGGTTATAAATCCTCAATGTTAAATAGCATGAAACCCCCTACATTAGAGCTCAACGTCTCCACCCAAATTCCTTGTTTGTGTGTGCGTAAATACAGAGGCAAAAATCCGAACCTAATTTGACCCTACTGTATTTTCATTTACAGCTTTCAGCAAATAAATAAAAGATGCATACTGTAGATCGTGCTGCTTTCTAAGGCATTGTCTGCCACTCTGATTAATGAACTGTTCATGTCGAGTTGCTGTTTCACTTCCTGTACCTCCACTGTACTTTCTGGCACTGAATGGAGGCGATGAAGACAATGAAAACACACGCACGCACGTGCGCGCACACGTAAATGTAGCAACATGTGTTTTTACACCTCCATTAACCCAAGTGAGTGGACACAATCTGATGTGAGGACACTGAGAAGACATTCTTGGGAGCGTGCAGCCTGGGGGCTGAGGTTAGATACACAAAATCACACACACACATCCCCCTTATGCTGTCTCCAACAGAGACAGTCTCCAACCTTTGGCCTGCAGGGAGACGCTCATGTGCGATGATAATGCGCGCGCACACACGCACGCGCGCACACACACACGCACACACACACACACAAACTAGACTAGAGACTGTCCCATGAGGAACTGCACCTGCTGACATCCTTAATGCCAGACAGAGGGTTTTGGGGGTGGGGGTGGCACAGCTGCCACCCTGTAGACAGGCAAGGGCAGCTGACCCCAACCTCCATAGACAAACATTTAATACTTTCATTTAATTAACAAAAAAGGACTACATTTAATACACGTAATCTGTCATGATTTCATCTTTAGATGCGATCTTCCTGCTGCTTTTCCATCCCCACAAAGCGTCCCAACTATACACGACACACACGCAAGGTCTCAGCAGCGCCTATCTAAACATTTTGCCTGTACATGCATGGAGCAGAGACAGAAAGCAGACACCACAAGGGCACCTCGTCCATCACTGTCAGCTGTGTGGACAAACAGCTGCAAAACGTCTCTGTTAATGCAACAGTGTGTGTGTGTGTGTGTGTGTGTGTGTGTGTGTGTGCGCGCGCGCGCACCTCAATGATGTAGAGCACCACGTTCTTGTAGAAGCAGTAGAGGATGCACTTGGTGACACGGTTGTAGCTCCAAGCACCGTGGACCAGCAGCAGCTTCTCCAGATAGGAGAACTGTCAATCACACACCAGAAAAAAAAAAAAAAACATAAAAAGAAGAGTCACAGCCTGGAAGCTAGAACACGAAGAATGCCAGTGAAGAAGGCGAAAGTGGAGAAGAGCAGCGTGATAAGGGAGATTGTGCAACATGGCCTGAAGGCTGCCAGATAAACAGTGGAAAGTGACACAATGCTGTTTGTGAGACAGACAAGATAAAGTCAGCAATTAGTGATTACAGAGACTTTCAGCTCAGCCTGGCTGTGAATATTTTCATTCATCCAGCTCATTGTATACAGCTGTCCTATCTAGTCTTGAGCATGAACTGATGAAAACAAAACACTGCCAAAAACACACAGGATCCCCCCCGAAACAACCGCATAAGAGAAATGGTGACAGATCCAAACAGAAGTTAGCCGGGCTACCAGACCTGAGGGTTAATTTTTCTTTACATCTTTGTCACTTGGTTGTGTAAAAAAAAAATTAAACTGTAAAATATGTCTTAAGTCTTTCAAGATGGATAGCTCTCCCTGAATATACAGTATTTATAATAAGCCTACTACTGTATATTTTTGTTGAATTCATAATACAGAAGCAAAATAATAAACGGGACTATTGTAATTGTTTTATTTATATATTTTTTGTTTAACTTTTGATACTGATAATGCAGTACAGTCGTTATTTCATGTCTACAGGGCTCTAATGTTTAAAAACATTTAGAAAGTCAAACAGGATTTCTATGCTATAACTACAAAAATATTCAATTTATTATCATTGAATCCTTTCATGGATTTCATTTATCGGGAGATCTGGAACCACCGCTATAAACCAGGCATGACTGTAGTGAAGAAAAATAATTGGGCAATTGTATTTTAGGTATATTTTTTATAAAAATAATTCAACTAGTATATTAATTATCATTCGTATTATTATAGTATAGGTTTTAGTAGTATAATAAATGTTTTCTTCCCCACATTTTTTCCAGATTATTCTTCCTTAATTTCTCAGTGAATATGGTATCTGTGTCAATGACAAAATTCAGCCGATCAATCTGACGATGCCTTTGAGGAGGTCTGCACTCTACACACAACTGTTTTAAGCAACTGTGATGCATTTGATTGGCATACATTCTGACACATGAGTCCTGTCAGTCAAAGATCTTAACGGCATCCCCATCACGGGAGTCAAAGGTCAGGGGACACAAAGCATGTAAGGATCCAGTGTCTGGCCTGAAGACACGTGCTTGCCAGTCAGACGTGCATCAAAACATCTCAAGGTGCCCTGTCTCCACGCTCAAACTTCCATTCCAGACTTTACCTGCGCGATGGAGTAGTCTGAGGAGTTGGTGGCCTGCATGCCCTCGTTGCCGCTGATGCCCACGCCCACATGAGCCGTCTGGATCATGCCCACGTCGTTGGCGCCATCGCCAATGGCCAGCGTGATTGCCTTCACGTGCTTTTTCACCATGTCCACGATCTCGGACTTCTGCAGCGGGGACACCCTGGACAGACGCAAATTAAAAGACATAAGTACACCTGCAGAATAGAATTGTGTGTATGTGTGGTGGCCTCTGGTGCTACTCCACCCTCGACCTCTATGTATACATGATCCTCTGTCTATATAAACCAGTTCCGTCTCTTCATAGACAATGAAGAAGCCAGCCAGGATCCATTACAACAAGATGCTCCGCTTGGGGGGGGACCCGAGTGATCATGTGGTAGGCCATACATCTAATACAGACATCCCTCTATTATATTTTGTAGTTTTAAAATCATTTTGAGTTTTATAATTGTCACACAAATGGCCAGTGACTTGTGGACAGTTAGGTGCCCCTGCAAAGATGTTTTGCTTAATGGTGGCCATGTTTTTCAACCAGTTTGACACACACGTGCTTGTCAGGCCTCTAATGGTGTGTTCCAAATTTAGCACAGACCCTCAAGTTTCAGTGGGTGTTTTGTTGAGGTGTGTGAGAAAGTTCAAGTCAATCCGACTTAAGGGATTTAATAACGGCGCCACCATGTGGTGTATTTGTGAGAAAAAGTAGCATGTTTTGACACAATTTCACCCTTTTGTATGCAGCGTTTTAGGAGAAAAATTTATTTTTTTGACTGTAGAGGTTTATATATGGAACTCGGAGAGCAAATACTGCAAGTCTAGATTGGTAGCTGTGTAGAAACGAGTGTGGTCTGCCCCCTAACTTATCTTACACAAGACTTGATCTTAGTTGTTGCTGGTGATGTTTTAAAGTGAAATAGATATAAGCAGAAGTATTAGGACACCTGCTATAACACCTAAAAGGAAGCTACAGCTGTGATTGCTTTTATGGGGATTATTGCCCATTTGAGGAGTGAGAGGTCACCGATGTTGGACCAGAGAGGACCTGCTGGCTCAGTCTCCATCTTTGTCCTGGTTCTTCTACACTAAACTCATCCGATCATTTATGGATCATGCTGGAAGAGAAAAATGTCTTGCTAAGGTGAAGAGACTTTCATACATTTAGACAAGCAAAAACATGCAAATCCACGAGTGTGTGTGTTTGTCTGAGCCTTTAAATCTCTTCATCTCTCACACCCTAGCTTTGTGCTTCTCAGGGCGTCTGAGATTGTAGAAAAGTGGCACAGGAGAGATGAAAAGCTGCAGCCGCTACATTGTCTAACAAACAAACGGTCTGGAAGCAATGCGCGCACACACACACACACCTTTTGTGTTTTAAAGCTAATGGAGCCATTGTTAATGTTGGCCATGATGAGCAGTTTCCCTTGGTGCACCTAATAAACGAAATGGAATCAGGTTGCAATAACCAAAAGATGCTCAGCGAGGAGGGAAGAAAGGAAGTAAGGACAAAAACGCAGCGGAAGCTAGAGGTTGTTTGCAAGGCCTTGGAGAGCAGAATCCAGATATGGCCTGGAAATGCAATGAGTCAATTACCTCCTCCTGCCTGCACAAACACACACACAAAAAATACAGTACATAAAAGACCAATGGAAAGTCTTTTGTTTTTTGTTGTGAGTGAAAACATTCAATGCACACAATGTATGAACGGCATGATAACTGAAAATCACAAATACGAGAACATCAGCAACGCGTCGTCCCTGACCTGCAGCAGATGACCGCCTTGCAAGATAAGGCCAGGTCGAGGAAGGCCTGTCGCAGCTCAAAGGACAGCGCATACTTCAGCGTCTGGCCATCGATGATCAGCGCCAGCTCGTTCTCCTTCCGCAGAGAGTCACCCAAGGATGAGCAGTGAGCCGTCAGGGTGGCGCGAGTTGCCTACGACCAGACACAAAGGGACCCAAAAATGAAATTAAGTAACACATGAACTAAAAATTAGAGCTTTAAAAAGATCATGTTGATGGGGGTTAATAAGGAGATTAGCATCTCTGTTGCCAAGGATACCCTGGATCACCTACTTTAGCAGCGAGGACACTTCTTGTGCATGTATGCATTTTTTTTTCAGTGTTTTTTTTTTTTTTTTTTTTTTTTTTTATAAATAGGTTTTCATCATGGTTTTAAAAAGCAAATAAAAAAAGTGTGGAAAGACGACTAGTTATATTTTGGTGGTTATAGAGACTTGATATATTCTGCTTATTTGTAAATATTTTTGGTTTTATTTATTTTAAAATTGTATTATACTGATCAGAACCCATCAAGTGGAAATTCAATTTACACTATGTTGTATCTACACTGTATTGTGTCGGCATAATATACAGTACATTTGTTCGTTGGACATTTGTTTTTATAATATTCATTAACTAAATGCAATTGTTAGTTTTGAATACTAACTACAATAACCATAACAGCAAATATTATTCCTTACTCAAAATATAGAAAACAGTCATCCAAACAGAAACCTTTGTTGAAAGCATTGAGTCAGTGTCAGTAAATGAAAAACATGTGTTTAAGCCATTTAGAAACAAAATCCAGTAAGTGCTTCTGTGTGCTAAACAATAAAGACTGCTGATATAAAGTTCATAGCTGCAGACATGAGGTCAGTGCACTGATGTCCAGTGTGGCACCGGGTCAAAATTCACAAATCAACAGAATGCAGCGGCGGGAGGACAGCAAACAAACGGTGAGCAAAAACCTCATTCACGTGCACCAGTGCAGCACTCAAGTATTTCCATAGAATGTTGTGAGAAAACACTGCAGTCGTCAAACTGTGAGGAGAACAAGCTCGCTACTTTGACTCAGCCACTTAAGCTTTTAATAAGAGCGCAAAACATCCTGTAACAACCTCTTTATGCGGGTTATAGGCCTGTTAAATTCACTCCTGTAGGGCGGTTGGTGACTACAATGTGCATCATAAAATCTCACTGATGCTGCTTCACTGTGGAGCTTCTGAAGCACCGCTTTGTTGCAATGGAGTCTAATAATAAAAAGTTTCTAATTTTTGTTTGATTTTTTAAATCTTTTTGTCTCAGGAATATCACCTCAACTCAAAGTGGCCTTTTGAACATTTTTTCCCATCAGACTGGCAGTCATCGGAGCAGAGCGTCTCGGACGCTCACACAAGACAATTACATGAACAATGCAGCCTTTCTTCACCCTTCCAAACAGCGACGCACGCATGCACACATCTGTCCCTCCTCCTCCTCCTCTAGAAGCTCCTCCCAAATATTCCCCTTTCCTCTTGTTTTCTCAGCCCGTGGCTGTGTTTTTCTTTGTATGCCGGAATTCCTGTTTGCATTCACCTTTCCACCCCCACTAAACATGGCAAAGGAAAACACAAACATAATGAAGGGATTAAAGCAGATTGCAGGTTGTCACAGTCCTGAAACTCAAAAGTGCACGTGTGTGCATTGCCTGCGCTTTCACACACATGCAGTGCATGTTTCCATGCGAGTGTACATGCAGTGCATGTGTGACAGATAACAATCTCAAGCTTGTTTTCACCTCGCTGCACAGGAATGAACACAAAAGTGGCACAACTCAGCACCAAACTACAGTCATAACCACACTGCTAAATGTAGTGTTTCCCATGCACTCATTTATTTGTGGTGTAGATCATGAAAACATAATGGAACTTTCTGTGAATGTAGCTTGTCGTTCTAACTCCATGGCATCATTACTCTGCTTATTAACACACCTCACACACACACACACACACACGGTCTTCCAGAGAATAAGACAACGTAGCAGGAGGAATCAATGTTGTGAACTTACCAAGAAATTAGATTCAGTTGATCAAAAAAGCGATTCAATTCAAACGTTACAATTCTGGCGACTTTTCCAGAAACTAGCATAAAAGCACGTATCGCTTGCTCTTCTCAACATGCAGCGGGTCCTGCTGTGTCCCCCTCACCCATCTAAAAGAACTCACAGGCGGCTCAGACTTGCTTGTGACATAAAAAAAAAAAAAACACCAACCCCAAAAACCCCCCAAAAAGAAGCAACAGATGAAAGTTCATTTGTTTTGCCTTTGTTCATGTTTTTTGTTCACTTTGTCTACCACAGCATCCATAAAATTACATGCACATGCGTCATGGCCAATTATTCATATTAGAAACCCACTGCAACAAACAAATCAAACTGCCACAAACTTCTTTTCCTGCATGTAGAAATATCTGATTATATATATTTTTTTAATAAAACCAGCAGCCTAACAGCGAATGGTTGAAGTAGCGGCTGCTTATTTCCGACTTATTTATGTTAAGTTTGAATCAATAGGCAACCTCGAACTCCAGTCCAGACTTTACTGTCACGGTCAACATCATCATCAACATCAAATGGCAGACATGGGGGGGGGGGGGGGGGGGGGACACAAAAAAAACCAAACTGTTGACTAAATACCTTTGTCATGCTAAATTACCGCTTATTTTTAGAGATCTGAGGGAAAAGGCTGCCTTACTTATTTCATTGCGGCCATTGTGATAGGAATGGGCTTCCCCCCCCCCCAATAGTCCTCCAAACTAAATATTGGCTTTTTGCACGCATCAGAGCTTCAAGAGCACACACACACACACACTGTCTGCACTGAACTGAACTTTATCAGGATTTTATTTGGATCCCAAACTGGGCCAGACATGGAGGCGGTTTGACAAGGAGCAGGTGAAGTTTTTGGAATATTTAAGCATCATGCACAGCTGCGAGGTGACAGTACGCATGTATGGAAGGTGCAGGCTACGTCACCACCATCCCTTTAATTATCAGAGTCTGCAAAATCAACAGACCTAGCCACATACACAGTTTAAAATAATATACGAGATGAATGCACTGGCCATACACATAAAAAGACACTGTATCTACGCTATATGTGGATACAGTATGTATGTGTGTGTACAGATGATTAATGAGCGGTACTGTGGGCAGGGGGCGCCTTGACAAGGGATCGTGGGAAAGGTTTCATGATTCATGGAGTGCATGTGTGTACGCGTGTCATACAGGCGCGCCAATTGGAACGCCCACCAACAACATACACATACATGGCATAGGATAAAGACTCTCGTTTGGTGAAGAAAAAAAAAAAAAACTTTCATCACACTCACACACACACACACACACACACACACACACACACACAGACAGAGTATGTACTTCCTTCCTGTGCAACGAGAAGGTGCTGACAGATGTGGACTTAACGGTGTGAAGGAGACGTGGAGCAGGAAAGGGGGGATGCATTCATATATGTAGATAATACTTCATCTAGAAGGTTGACAACGAAACATTTTGGGTCAGTCAGTACACCAACATGATGTAAAAATGCTTCCATTTCTAACATAAATATGGCACCTGAGCCATCTTTGCAGCTTAAATTTCTGTAAATGTGTGAATGCTTGAGTTCACTTGTGCTCTTCCACACCAAACTCCTACAAGCATGCATTTATGGGTCACAAACGTGCCTTCCTCAAACAAATGCAAGCATTCCATTGTCCATAAATGTCTTGCTAAGAAAAGGATTTAATATTGAGGGGGACAGCTCTAAACTGATGAAGCCGGGTGTCCAAACACCTCAGTCCACACAGAGGATCGGAGGAGGTGTTCTGTTCTGTTTCGGCTCAAATCCACTGAACGCCACACTCTCAACACAGAAGTTATGTTAAGTGAGAGTAAGTGTTGCTTTCATCCACGTCACACACACTTAAGAACCCTCCAAAACTCCTGATTGATGGCTGACATGTACGGTGACCCCTGTGGGTTGTAGTGAAAAAATTAAGACATGCGAGCATTTACAGTATAGTTTAATCATTATTAAACAAATGCTCAATGACAAATTAGTTAGGTGTCCCTGAAAAGACAGTTTTATTTTTTTCATGATTAATGTATTTTGAAAGACATTTTGCTTGATGGCAACCATGTTTTTCAAACAAATTGCTCAAATTTGAGACATGGGTGCACTAAATGCCATCTATGTGGAAAGTATCTTTTTTTGGTGTTGCATTTGCACACACTTGAAATTGTGCATCAGGGAGTCCTGGGTACTGGTGCATACAGTAGGGCCGCGTAAGTGTCACATGTCAAATTCCACACGCTTCCACAGCTTCCAGCCCACTTTCATCTGTTGTCAGCTTTTACATTTGAAGGATTACAAAAGTGTTTCTTCCATAAGGCAAGAATAAATCGCTATAAAACACACGTTTTACTAAAACTGGATTAACACTGCACATCTTTGAGCCCGATTCCAATTTCATGCCCATTTTTTTTTTTTGCATTTTGCATCCTTTACAGAACACCTAAACAAAATGCACTTAAAAAAAAAAACAAAAAAACAGAATACATAAACACAGCGTCTGACACCGTTTTAGTTATTTAATGGAAAATGTATAATTTAATGTAATGTAACATATTTAGTCCAACTAGGTAAATAGGAATACTGTGTGTTACCATCTGTGAGAGTGCTGCAAACAAAGTTAACCAACTGTCCGAACTCGCACTAATCAAATTGACGCAGCTAAAGACGTCTCACGAGCCCGATATCTGAAATGCGCTTTAAAGCAGTAAGTCACCAACTTAATTTTTGTGTGTGTGTGTGTGTGTGTGTGTGTGCAAAACATTAAGTTGTAAAATTGGATGCTGGCGCCACACCCCGCCAAGTCGCCATCTGCGTAATAATCTTGACGAAGTGACAAGAATGTAAATGTAAAATGTACAGTTTTGCACATTTGGAGAATAAATGGAGTATTGCAGAAAGTGTTTATGTGTGAGACACATGACAGGAATGAAAGCACTTAGGGCAAAGCAGTCACACTAGATGGCATCTGAGTTGATGAAGCCAATCAGCAAAGGCACATGAAAACAAACCAAGCAGACACTTCCATACGGGACCTTTGGTGAAAAATAAAAGTGGCAGGGACACCAGAGACTTTAATGACCTGCACCTGTAACACACAAAGAGGCCCACCCACCAGTCTGGGAGGGGGACCACACCCTGGTTCCCACAGTAACCGTCAACCACACTCTGGTGCAAAAAAGGGAGGCTTTACTCACATCCAGAGAGTCCTCGTTGACGATGATGAGGGACATACCGTGCGTCACGAGGCGACACGAGTAACCTGATGGGGAGGTAGAAGTTTAAACTCCAAACAAACAAACACACACAGCGCTGTTTCCCCTCACCGATGTTGATGGCTGTCTCCTGCTTGTCGCCGGTGAGGACCCAGATCTTGATGTCAGCCCTCATGAGAGTGGCGATGGTTTCGGGGACGCCGGCCTGGAGACGGTCCTCTATGGCGGTGGCACCCAGCAGCATCAGGTTCTGTTCGTAGTGTTGGAACAAAAATGTTATATTTTATTAGTGCATGTAAACATTTTCTCATGAATTTTTGTTCATCTTTATTATATGTGAACCATTTCCCCAATTTCTCTGGGTTTTTTTACGCCAAGGAATTGTGCTACACGGTAATAACTTGTAAGAATGCACTGAGCTGGATAAGGGGATGCTTGAATGAGTTTGGTGTGGAAGGACCTGACCATGTCACCAATGAACAAATCAACCCAATCCAAAATAACGTAGAAAGACTTCTAAGACGAATGGAAGCTGTTGTAGCTGCAAAGTGGAGGAAGAACTCCACATCATCTTCATGTTTCCACTTCCTGCTTGTGTCCCAATACTTTTGCCTTTCTCAAGTTTGAAGCTCCAGGTAGGAAGTCATTGGGACAGGCCGTGTGGGGGCTCCTTCATGGCAACATCATTCACTTCTAATTATGAGGATGAAGTCCAATGGCGGCTCTTTTGGACTTAACCTTGTGACTTTGTTGCCAAGAAGCGAGTCATTGACAGGCCAAGTACCCCCCACCCCCACCCGTTGCCCGTCCCCCTGTGCTCTCTTTGCTTTCAATTTGCTGGCCGATTAAACGCACATGTACGCTTATTAGACGCACTCAGATGCGCACACAAACACTGCCCACAGACGCACAAGGTAACACTGCCGTCTTGTTGGCAGCCACTTTTTTTTGGAGGTTCTTTTGGCAAGCTGGTGTTGGGTAATTACCTTGTGGTCTCACGGTCTGAGCGCCCCTTCTACTCTTGCTTCCTCTTTTTAACCCCCCCCCCCCCCCCCCCACACACACACACACACACACACACAACCCTCTTCAGTCTTCTCACCTCCAAAACTTCCCACCTTTCAGTTTCAACAAGTTGAGCACACAGCTGCAACAATGGACCAATTCTGCCACCTGCTGGTAGTCAGGAAACATGTCTGTCTCAGGTGGGGGGTGTCCACAGTGTGGCCTGTGGGCCAATTTGTTTTTTAATAAGTCGTCCCTTGGCATATTGAAATTAAAATGTCAAGTTCTTCTCAACTTTGTGCATCCCTCGAACTTGAAAAAAAGGGCCTCAGTTGCTACTCCGAAGAAACTGGATCCACTCGATGCTTTGCTTTCCTTAAGTTTATTTGTGGTTCAAGTCAGGAGTTTTCATGCACATTAAAGTTTTTACTGCACAGCACAGCACAGCTGAAAACCTTCAAAAAAGGATAAACACGTAATATAAAACTCAGTTAATATTGTATTGCAATATATGAACTAATTTCTATGGCAACATTTTAAATTATATTTGACCACTTTTACTGCTATTTATTAAACTATTTTAAAAAATTTGTAACATTTGTATTGTAACTTAGTCTTGTACTTTACATCATGCTTGTTTTCTCAAACTGTGGGATTAAATAAAAATCTATTAAATAAATACCATGATTTAACAAACATTTAAACAAGTACATTAAATGGGCAAAAGAAAACTTCATAATTTGTATTTAACACCCTAAACACGCTGCTCGTGCTTAGGCAAAATTCCAATCAAGAACTAATTAATCAATTAACCAAACATGCACCGTCGCATGCCCACATGTGCCATAAACGATCGGCGGCATTCTTAATTTGACATCCTAAAACAACAAATACAGTGAGCACATGCTTTCAATTCATTTATATTCTTAATTCACAAATGAGGCACGCGCCATCGGCGGCCGTCTAGTCAAAGAAAGTCAAGCCGTGCGCAGCGCAGACGCATTAAAACAGCAGTAATAAGTAAGACTTTTTAAAAGAGGATTTCAGTTTCTTACCGGCTGCCTCTTCAGACTTGTAGCTCCACTTGCACAAAGCTTAGGGGTAACGCTCTGATCACACCAAATTACCACACCTGTCTGCAGCCTTGCCTGCTTAAAAGGAAGTTGCATCTCTATGTTGCATGCCCAGGTGTGCTGGTGAGACTATTTTTATTTATTTATTTATTATTTAAAGTTTTTTTTTTCTTTAGTTACATAAATTTTAAATAGTGAAAAAGCAATTTTCACTTTTTTTTTTTTTCCTGTCTCATGAATCGACTAATTCCCGCAACCACTTTTACCTATAGTTTGACTTGGCAGAAATTAATGTATTATGAATAAGATATATTATTTAAGGGGTAGGTAGGTCAATATATGCAGTGTTTCCCATACATGAATTTATTTGTGGCAGCCAGCCAAATAGATTTGGCGTATTTATTTGTTATGCATGGTGGAAAATGTTTGGACACCCATGATGGACAATATTTACCAAAAATAGTCTGATAACGTAACGTAACGTAACGTAACGTACATAACATAACCATTATATGATATGATATGGTATTATATAATGTCACTCCTGTGTAGCTAAATAATATTGGAGAGGCCTGTTGATGCATGATGGCGTACACTGAAATTAAGTTCAATACATATATCTTTCCATCAAACATAAATCAAGTGCTACCAACCTTTTCCAGTTGCTCATAACACTCCTCGAGTTTCTGAGCTCTGTCTTTTAGCACGGTGCTGACCCGGTTGTACTCCTTCAACCACTCCTGGTAGGCGTCTTCTTCCAAGTCCACGTAGGCGAAGCACAAAGTCCTCAGGCCTGGATGGATGGATGGATGGAAACAAGATGGCTCAGTAAGAAGACAAAGCTCCTAATTCTAACATTGTCTTACCTTCTGTGGCAAACTGCTCCAAGTGAGCGACAGTCAAGTCTTTGTAGTGGGAGTCCACGGTCAGGCGTTCAAATATCACATTGTCCTGAGAAAAAAACAAAAAACAATCATTAATTCAGCTTTTACTAAAATCATCATAGCTGATAATGACAAGAACATACTGCGCCTTTGCAGTAAAGGCGGAGCTTCCCATTGGGGGTTCGCACCACCACAGACATGCGTTTGCGGTTGCTGAAAAAAAAAAATTGTTGTTTCAGCAAATGGAGGGTAATTTCCTGAGTAATCCAGAACACAGACAGACGAGTACCTGGAAAACTCCAGCACGTTTAGCAGCTCATAGCTCAACTCCTTCCCTCTCTGGAAAACACAACAAAATGTCAGCAAGAAGATTCCGCTACATTTCTAAGAGTGTGCGTTTAAGGCTTACAGCGTCGATGATGACAGAATGCGGCGTCCTGGCAGTGAAGACGAAGCCCAGACCTTTGGCCCCTTTCACCAGAGCGCCCTCGTCTGGTGAGGAGGCCTGGTAGACGAGCTGGTCGTCCTCTCGCTCTGGCACTACTGTGTGGCACACCGCCATCATGGTCAGGAACTCGCAGATGTGAGGAGCCGTCACCTGAACGCACAAACACACACATGAAAAGGTTTACTTTATTAAGTTAAATTAGACGCTAATGGTTTCATTTATGTCAAAAATGCTTAACAAGTCCACAGCCACAGTTGCACAATTCTACATGTTTGAAAAGGAGTAGGAAGAAGCACCTTCTCCATGACTAAGCCACTGCTGACATTGTGTTCACTTCCTGTGTTTAAATCTTAGCATTTTCTACTAGAGAATGTGCAACGATAAAAACAGATGATGGCTTATGCAGGGATGAAAAGTTTGGACAGACTTCCTCATTCAATAGCATGAGCAAGTGTGACTAAACCTTTGACTGGTACTGTATATAAATAAGCAAATAATAATAAAAAAAGATAAATAAATAGAAAATAAATGTATGCAGTGAGATAAGGTTTGCATCCACAGGCGACTCCTACATGGCCTTTCTCGATGTTCTGGATGAGAGTCGGGTCATCAAACTCTGTGGAGTTGTGGCTGTTGGACGGCAGGTTGCTGTGAAATTAAAACAAATGTGAATTTTGTTTTATGACATTTAATAGTTTTTTTCGTTGTTAAAAGAAAAATCACATCATGCAGAAGAGATGGCGATGACGGTCCGCTCACCTGAAGTCCTCCATGGACCGATCACAGTCAAGATCAGGGAAGTGGCTGCCGTCATGAATGAGGTTGCGAAAGGAATCAGTTGGTTAGTTGATTAGTTCATCCGATCAAAGCATGCCAGACTTAAATGAACAGGTCGATTTCATCAATGAAGTAAGAGTGTACTACCAAGCTATTAGTAAACCATTAGGAGAGTGAAAGATGATGAAAGCGTACTTCAGGGGTGTCCAAACTTCCTCCGTTGATGGTCACATAAAGAAACATTAACAGATGTGGGGCAACTTTGAACATTTTTGTTATTAAACATGCAAAAACCACTTCCGTGTAAATCAATATATGCTAGGCTGTTAAATATATTTCATTCTGTTATCATTACATTTAAGAAGTTATTGCTTAGTCTATATCCTGCATGCATTTACTGTTAACATCATACAAAGTTTCTGTCAGTCTTTTGCTCTAGTTTGTATTCATTCATCTTTAATCCCATTATTTATTCATGTATTCATTCATCTTTAATCTTATTATTTATTGATGTAGCTATTATTTAAAATGGGTAGGATTAAATGAGCTCTGCATCGTCCTACTCCTGTTCGAACATTTTGCATTGTAAACAGGTGATGTCACTTTGTTAAGTTTGTTCCAAATATATAAACCATGAACGATTTATTATTATTGTGAACGTGATATATTGTTCAAACAAGCAATATCTCAACTTTTTGTCTTTTTAATGTGGCCCTAATCAATCCTCCCATACAATTTTTTTTCCTGGACAGCCACAAATAGATTTGGTACTTCCTGTCTTGCGCTTACTCATAAACCCGTTACAATGACACCAAATGTAGCTAGTTGCGTCAACTCCAGACAGTAGATCGCATCGTAACTCTGCTTCTTCACACGACTCATACACGCCTGGTCTGCCAGAGAAAATGACAAAGTAGCAGCAGACATCAGTGCTGCCAACTTAGTGACTATTCAGACCCTTCTGGATTTCGTTTTCAAAAAAGCAATTGAAGACGAAACATGAAAGCATGTATCTTCCAATGAGCAGCAGGTGCTGCTCTGGGCCCCTACCCCACCTAAAAGCACATACAGGCGGCTCTGTCTTGCTTGTGACATAAAAAAAAAATCAAATCAATACAAATCAATCTGCGGGCTAGAAACTACCACTTTGGACACCCCTGATGTAAGTGATTCATGTGAGGAAAAAGGCTTCCACAGATCAGAATTAAAAGGGCATTTTAAAAAAATATATTTAAAAAAAGGCTTACCCATAGGTAATTCCTGCAATGGTACACTTCTTAAAGTGCATGACGTTACAGGTGAGGGTGCCTGTCTTGTCAGAAAACAGATATTTCACCTGCAAAAACACATCGACCTGAGCAAAGTGCAGCTTTGAAAATGACTATTAAGCCACATAATGAGTGAAAGAAACCTGGCCCAGCTCCTCATTAAGGTTGGATGTTCGAGCCATCGCTGGCGTGTCCGTCTCTGCATAGTACATCTCCATATCCTAAAAAGTTAATAATATGATTTATGCTTCTCATAGCACAAATTTATTGCAAATATTCTTTAAAATGCTGTGTACCCAGTTGATGAAGAGGGCCTGCGTGAACTTGACCACCTCCAGTGTGACCAGCAGGCTGATGGGAATCAGGTTGTTGTACAGGATGATGAACGTCAGCAGGTTGTAGGCAAAGTTAGCAGAGATGTCGCCTGCCCAAAAACATTTCTTGCTAGGAGGATGCAAAGTGGGTGTGTGAGTGTGTGTTTTTGTGGGTGTGAGTGTTCTCTCACCAACTCGTGAGAGGTACCAGCAGGATTCGTCTGTGTGCTGTCTGTTCCAGATGGCAGCGCCCACGGAGCTGATCAAGGCCATTACCAGGAGGATACCGAGCAGGACCAAGATCTGCATGTTGGTCACCCGCTCCACATTGGAGCGCTTCAGCGGTGCCTTGGTGGAGTTCTTGTGAGGGAGACAGGTTGTTCGGGTCGAGGAGTTGACAATTAAAGAAAAAAAAAAAATACTGCTCTGAAGGTTTACCTGCATTAGTTTGGAGTCATGGCCGGTGTAGACGACAATTCCCACAACCCACTGCGTGTTCCGGAGCTGAGCGCCACGCAGCAGAACCTGGTCTGGACCTAAAGGAGCAGGACTAAGGAGGAGAAGTCATTATGCAACACGTTGGTCTGAATTCTTATGAACCAATGCACTTCAATCACAGCGCCTCTGCTGGTTGAAGTCAAGTAGTGCACCCGATTTTGCATCAGCTGTTTCAAGATGTGATTTCCCACATAATTGAGTACATTCTTACTTTTGGTTCTCTAGCTTTAGTGTCCCAGTGAAGTCGTACAGGTGTCTGTTTGGACCTTCACACTCCAAACGACCGAACAAGGACATCAAATCCTCCAGGGTCTGGAAGCCTGCGGTGAGGGAAAGACCCTGGAAGAATAGTATAATGTCAATTGCACAAAATATATTGGAATATATTTATTAATGCACTAAATTAAAGCTGCCTTGTTGTACCTGTCTGATCTTCAGGTTGGTTTCACCATCCAGGTTGGAGGTCTCTGTGTAGCACATTGCTTGTGGTTCACTGTGGAAGAGATAAGTTAAATCAGTCCATGAATGAAAAAGCACAAATAAACTTTATACAGACACACACACACACACACACACACACAACAAATGACATGAAGACACATGATTATATTGACTGGCAAACATTCATACGTCTGACCTGGATGACACAATGACCATGTCAGCCGGAAGGTGCCTGCCATTGGTCACCTTTACTATGTCTCCTACTGCCACCTTGTGGTCAGCGGTGCAACAGCATGGAGGCAGATGGGTGTTAAGGGGGGGATAGACAGAGAAAAAGAAATTAGTGAGCAGCCAAGAGAGGACGTGACAAAGTGACAGCGAGCGCAGGCTTAACTATTAACTGGACTACAACAGATCTGGGTAAAAACAAAAAAGCAATGATAAGCACGTACACAAAAAATGAGCACAGTCCAACATCAACCTTCTTTAAGATGACAAACATCCCATTGGTGTGCGACATGCAGCACAGCTTCCTTGTGTGTGCCATGCACTATAGCAAGGTTATTCAACTTGCGGTCCACAGCCCAAAAGAGACCAGACCACAAGTTCTGTTCAAAACGTGGGAGCAACAAACATCTTTACAGTAGATTCTTAAACAACTCTTGTCATATCTTTGACTAGTGTCTTTGCACTTGAATGCTCCTGTCCAATACAGCGTTTTTTGCAGAAGGTACTTCAAAACAGCAGAGCACTCCTGTCATAAATAGGATTTTAGACTAGTGTTTTTTTGTAAAGGCCCTTGTAAACAGAGCAGTGCTCCTGTTATACAGTATAAAGGATCTTTGACGATAATTTTGTAGAACTCCACAAAAACAGCAGAGCACGCACTTTTGTTATGTAGAGGATCTTTGACCAGCGTTTTCTGCAGTATGTCTTTAAAAATAGCAGTCATATGGAGGTTATTTTACAAGCTTTTTTTTTTTTTTGCAAACAGGTCCTTAAAATCAGCATGTTGCTGTCATATAGAAGATCTTTGACTAGCATTTTTGTAGCAGGACCTTAAAAACAGCAGCAGAGTGCAGTCTTGTCATATAGAGGATCTTTGACTCGGGCTTTTGCAGTGGGTAACATTTGAAGGTATTACAGAACCTTCAATTGACATTATACACAAAACAAACAATAACAGTGAAGGGAAAAGTCCTTATCCTTTTTAAAATGTGGCCTCCAGATCACAAGACACACCTCCCATGAGGAGGGTCTTACTGTCACATAAGGAAGACAAAAATGTGATTTGATGGACCCAAGTTGTGCCTGAAGTAAAGGGAAATGTTGAAGTAGTAAGCACAAGAAACTTGTTGTACAATAATAGATGCTACTTCCTGGTCGGTTATGATACAAATGACTGAGTACTGTTACCTGTTTCCATACGATGGTCTGCCAGACTCCGTTACGCAGCACTGCCAGACAGGAAGAAGAACAGCAGCTGTCAGTCAGTCCGCCCATAGAGGATCTCTCATACAGTATTCATTGTAAAGCGTCTGCGGCTGCAGCGTAATGAGCCACCGTTGACAGCCTTGCACTCAGGCATGACGGGAAGACAAAACCACGCTCAAGTACACATGAAAGGGCAGACAGAGAGAGTGGATGCTAATTAATTAACACGCAGTAGCAGATACCTGTCGTCTTCTTGTTGTTGACCGTGTTGTCCGCTTTATGTCGTTTCTGTGAGAGAACAAGATGCTCCATGAGAACGACACCTTCTCTTCTAAAAATAAAGGATGTCCTGTGCTACTGACATAGTCCTCGATGATCTCCTTGATGCCCGCCACTGTGAGGATGAAAATGAGCGGGACCAGCGTGGTGTAGCGGCCAGTCGGTGACACGTCAGGGATTTGCTGATAGGAGATAACAGTAGCAGACATTAAAGTACCATTTCAACATTAACTACCTATTGTCTGCCTAATGGAGTGGCACGGTGATTGCAGGACTGCAATCTATCAGTGGTACTGGGTCGCAGTGTCTTAAAGATAACGTACATGCCATTGTGTGTTACCTGCATGAGTGCAATGAAGAGGAAGAAGGCGTTGGCGGCCCTCCTGATCTGCTCGTACAGGAAGCGGGGAAGGAAGGTGAGGACGCCATACTTGGTGGTACTGGAGGGAGATGGAGGCAGAATCACAGTGGCTCAATAACAAAAAGCACTTTTCAGGTTTTAATCATTGCAGTTAAATTTAGCAAAAATGGGCAGCTACAGAAACCTTGACGACTTCAATCAAGTGCATTGATCAGACAAGTGTATCGACTGGCAAGAGCTTTTAAGATGGCCTAGAAAGGGTCTGCCTGTGGAGTGGACAGGTAAGAGCCGCTGGCATTGTTTAATGGACGCTGCATGTGTGTGCGTGTGCGTGTACTAAAAGGAAAACGACACCAGACACTAAAGCCCTGTGTCCATTAAGCAGTACATTATGTTCAGTCTGGGATGATTCCATTGTGAAAAGTTGCAGCCCTTCCAGTTTTTTGGGTGCCAACCACAGTGTTATGGTACCTAAAGGGACTGATGCTGGACACATGATCTGTCAGCACTAGCTGTCACTCCACAGATGTTCACCATTCTGCCAGTGTGAACAGATGCTAGCTGCAGGGGTGATGATCTCCTGCTGAGGTATTCTGTTTTTGTAGAAAATAGTCTTTCAAGCGAGGAAGCTCAGAGTGAGCCACAAGAAGGACACACATGCCTGTTGCTGCAGGATGAGCTGGTTACTTGAACAAAAGTGAGTGCAGGAGAGAGGCAGCACTAACGCACATAAAAAGTGACTGTAGCGACAGTGAATTATGGACATGGTGGAGGGCTGCAGGAGAGCGAGGCTGGGCCTTCCAGGCTTAATCTCACAGAAATCAATAGCTTCAAAACATAAAGCAAAAGAGATTCAGGATACCAGTAAGCTCCAATCACAGCACAGTGAAAACGCAGCTCGCGTCACCCGATCCAATCGGCCAGGGAGCACCGTAATGTTGCTAGCCGGGCTGAAATACGAGATTAAAAAAAAAAGAAGAAGAAAGAAATCTGACGTTGGTAATGGCGGAAGAGACAAGTGCAGCAGTCTGAGTGAGTCTCTGAAGGACCATTAGGAGTCTTACTGAATGTTCAAAGACATGAACATACTCCATGACCACTGCTGGTGTTTAGTTGAACTGGTTTGCTGCTAGGCTAAAAGGTATACAGTATTTCCCATAAATATAAATTTATTTGTGCAGGGGTGCGCGCCACAAATAAATTTGCCTCTACACATTCCCCCTCGCTCACCAACACAATATAACTACAATGTCTGCGTGGCTTTTCGTTACAGCTCCATATACTTGTAGTATATTAACACATCTATTCATGGAGCACAGGAAACGTCTTTTTTTTTTTTTTTAAATGTAATTGCCCGTACATGTTATAAAGGCACACACGCACACCACTGCACAAAATGAAACACTCGGAAGTCAATAACTTTATGTTGTGTTGTTGAATAAGGTTTAAAAACATGAGACAATGTTGCACATTTTTCCACACACCAACACTGAGGCTGAGTTTTTAAAAATCTCCACTCTTGTTTTGTGTCACTGCCAATTAGACAATGACATCACCCAACTTCCCCCACCCAATCAACGCAACATCACAGGTAGATTGCAATCCTGTGGGCAACACTGCATGTGTGTGCAATAATAATTTTCTACCACCCCAGTCCTGTGGGGAGCGGCAATGAACATTACAAACACAGGACATTTTTTCACCACAGCGAAAATAGACCTTAATCCGGATCTGCACAAAAACTGAAAAAGTTGTTGCTCCGGCATGTGTAGCACCCCTCAACCACATTTTGGGTTATGTCACTTTAGCGTGATTTTGCTAACTAACCAACAAACAAGCCCACAGAGATCAAAACAGTCTCTTCTGTGCAAATAGTGTCAAATGAAACTGAAAAAGGTGTCACACTATTACACGGTCACACTGCTTACGTCCTTGTGGCGCTATCACCACCCCACCTCCGCGCATCACAGTGGAAACACACCAGATCAGGGTTTACCTTTTCAAACAGTTTCCATGACAGACTTGAAAATGGCCTAGAAGAACCTCACGTAACTTCCTCTTTAAAAGCAGCGTGCTTTGATTTACACTGTGTGTGAAGTTTAGTCAAGGCAAGCAATTTTCAAACTGCGGTGATACACTTTGCGCTTCACCTTTGGGACTGCTGCGCGGGCTGCAAATAATCACTTAATGGATGAGTTATTACAGAGTCTTATCTACAGTCTTTAGCCGTGGCAAGGTCTTTTTCTTAAACAGATTAAAAAAGATTGTTTAAGGAAACAGTTAACAAAAACTAGTGGACTTTAGAAAAACAGTACAAACTAACAGCGTGGCCTTCAACTTGACAGCAATGACATAAAAGCAGCAGAGAACAAACAGAACCAACACTTTGACCTCCAGCAAAAGTGCACCAACCATTGGCAGAGCCAAAGAAGGTCTACCCAACACTACCTGACGTGGTTGTCGCAGAACTTGGTGGTCTGGGTCCGGTTGAGCAGCACCGTCCGAGCCGTGGCTTCTACGGGCTCCGCCTGCGACGTGGTCCCGGACATCTCATCATCTGCCTTGTGGTAGCCGGCTGAGGAGCAAGCGGGTCCTGCACCGTTGGATTGATGAGAGAGAGGCGAGGCTGGGTGAGTGCGAGTAAGGGGGGGGGTGACAGAGGAGGAGGGTGATGATGGGGGGTGAACAGAGGGGGGACAGTTCAAGACAAGACAGGGCGACCCATTTAGCATCAGAGTCAATATGTGTGCTGTGTTTCATGGAAGCTGTCAGTGCACACACACCCATGGGAATCCCACACCCAGACACCACCCACCCTCTCTGGCTGATAATGGATGTGCTGAGGGATGCACAACAGCCAACAAACACAGCAGGCCCACTCCGAGCAGCACAGGTAGATAGAACCCTGACAAGAAACAGAGGATGCAACAATCCTCCTTCTCCTCCTCCTTTGCTCTCTCGCTCAGCCTGCATGCACGCCACGCTAACACAACTAACAATACAACTAATACTAACGCCAACTCCAACATGCACGCCTTTTACTCAGCTGCTGCACTCCAGTAACATTTTGGCGGACCTGCAGGACGAGGACGTGCGCAGCAGCAGCAGCACGCCCGAGCAGACTCTCGAAGTCCGGATCGCGGTGGAAATATGTTCGCCCCTCAACCTCCGTCGCCGGGTCATCTGGCTAACTGCCCCATCGGGAAGCTCCCCTCTACGAATTCTTCTTCGCCGTAAATTGGGACAGTCTCCTCCCTCTCAAGTGATGGCGCGCTGTTGCTGGCAGCCCAGACAACAAGAGGAAGCCATATGGACATCCTCCACTAGTAGGAAGAGGGAGGGGGCAAAGTCGAGGCTCCGCTTCTTCTTCTTCTTTTTTTTTTTTTTTTTTTTTTAAAGGGACAGTCGCCATGAGGGGAACAAACGGCTCAAATGTAGCAATGGAAGTAAAGTAATCGTGACGCAAAAGCAGTAACTATTGCTTTAACTGGTGTAATTTGGGTGATGTAATAGCCATTGTTATTGTTAGCATAGCTAGTTATACTGCATTTGAACCGCCAGTTCCTGTTTAAGTTCCGCCTTCCTGCACTATCATTGGCTAGCCACTGACAGTTGATGCGTCATTGGAGGAAATCAGTGGCGCTGCCACAATGAATGACGTCATTGCGTGTATGTGTGCGTACGTGTTAAACTTCCAGAAAGGTAGCCAAAAATATAAAAGATAGAAAGACAGATACAAAAAAAAACACAGCTTCCTATGTACATTACGTATTATTAATTTGTGTTGCAATATTATAAGTGTAAATGTCTCGTGTTGAAATGTGGAATCATTGAACAGGCAATCTATGCAGGTATATCTATATATTGTATAATACATACTCATATATACACACTGTAAGCTACTTTTAATTGTGTGCAGTAGCGTTTTTCAAAAGTTTTTTTTTTTTTTTTAGCAAAGTCTACCTAAAAATCACATTACTTTTTATTTTATTCAGTAAAGCTTTTTAAAAAAATAAACGTTAATGCTTTATTTTGTGAAAAAGTAAACAAAAGCTGCATGGTAGGCCCATTAATTAAGATTAGCATCTTTAGTAACCTGTTGTTTTGCCATTTGCTTTTTAGAATTCTGCAGCTGCTTTGGTGAAAGTACTACAACTGAAAAATGGTGGTGTAACGTTAAGCGGTTGGCTTTGGTGATTTGTTTTCTCAATACTGTAATCACATCCAGTGTATTGCTTTCATCGCTAACGGGTCGTGGCCTCCTCTTGGAGATGTTGTCTGTCAGCGTAAGCCAACACAACAGGCAGGGTGCATAAATTATTTAGAATCTAATAAAAGTCCAGGGCCCGTCAGGCAGATTGAGTTCCCGAAGCGTTCACCTGGTGAGTACTGAGATATTTTGCATAGACAAAATAAACTCCTTCAGTATTGACGGCAAAGGAGCTTAAAGAATGTATTGCATTTTAAGTGTAGTGCTATTCTCCGCCATGCTATGATGTGTCTGCACATCGCATGCCGCAGAAGTCAAAGTCCATCCAAGCCAAATGATAATAAGTGTCCTATCAGATGAGGAGTGTGGAGCAGACTATTACCTGGCCGAGCTGTAAGTCACAATCAGGGCACTCACAACACTTCACAGAGCAAATGGCAGCGGGGTTAAATCAAGATAGCAACAGACAAGGTCACAGTTAGTCAAGGAGAATGCACACTAGCTCTTTTCAAGCTGATTTTCACTGCTGTTTTTCCTCTAACGTACAATACAGTAAATGTGTTTTGCCATTGACAACTGGCATTTATTACAGCCGCCACTCCACCTTTTGGATCAATAATGTTTTTCTCAGCAACAGCCCACTTTGGCTCTGGATCATTTGGGAGTGGATCAATGCCTCTGTTCCTCTGATGATGGAACAGATACACCCACCCACCCCCATCTGCTACTCCATGCAAACACCAGCAATACATCTCAACAGCTCAGCCAGATCATATACACAAGAAGAAGGTAAGAGGGTTCCAATGACCTTCGTCCCTAGGTGAGACTCATCCATCCTTAGGCAAACGTTACATGAAGACACTGAAAAGCTGTTAATCCAGTGCATTAGCGTTAGCATTAGTAAGCCTTAAAGTGCTCATGACTCCAAAACACATGTTAATCGTGTTATTTTTGCCGTGCAAAATAACATTGAAAGGTATATTTCCTGTGTTAGATGTGTGAATATTGTATGGAATCCATATGCATGGAATTTTGTTGGACGCTGCAGGAGACAACAAGTGGGAAAAAAAAACATGAAACGCAAAACAAAAATTTTTAGAAATCTAAATGAACTTTCTTCTGTTGGTTATTTTTGTGTTTTTTAATGCCACAAGCAAGATGGAGCCCTGTGACATCCTTCTGTGTACTAAATATCCCCTCAACAACGTTGACACCTGTCTGGAAATGACAGTACATCCACAGAAGGCCCCATTATGATGTGTTTATGAGTGAGGGCAAACAGGTAGCGCCAAATCTATTTGAGGCAGTCTGCATGCATATGTGATATATACCTGTACGTGGGAAATGTGGGAAGATAATAATCCATCAACCATGGCATAAGCACGTCTCAAGGTGCCCCGGCCCGGTGACAAAACTTTTATGGTTAAAAAGGCAAGCGAAGCTGCTCAATAATAGAGCGAGGTGGGCTGCATAATTCATCAATGTTCTTACACAATAACGGCACAGCATGTTTCACTAGAATACCATACACAGTGGTCTTCCAAGCCTTTCATTCAACCAATACCGTACACATGACGAGCCTCAGAGGAAAACAGCTGATAATGATTAGTTAGTGGGAGAAAGCTGCATTCAACAGCAGCTGTCAAAGCACTGGCCAACACCTTGTAATGATGTCAATTGTCTTGACGAGAATAGCGCTGAGTGTAAAACCTCCACCGAAAACACTCCTTCCACATTTAAATTGACAGCCCCCTCCTGCCTGAATGTTCATTTCAATTGCATGAAGAAATAAGTGGAAAAAAAAACCTTGCAATGTTTGTTTACATAATCCTGGAGCCACATCTCGGCCTATGCCCCGCCCCTTTCATCTGCTTTTGTGTAATGCTAACAATCAAAACACAGCAGGACCGCCAATGTCCAATGGACCTGAAGTCATCATTTTCGTAGGTCATGCACAACATCACAAAAGACAAAAGACCAGCTTTTTCTTTGGCTTTTTAGTAAAGTATAATGATGACGACGACCATAGACTGCGATGTAGGAAAAGTGGTGCACGCCTCTGTCCTGGCTGCTAATCTATGATGAACTTCTTTTTACACTTGTATGACACTCGACTCACCATCATCAATATACTACAAGTCATCAAAGTGAAGGTTGAGAATGCAATTTATCGTTTTTAGGTTTTACGATACAGCACTTGATGCAACACATGTATGACAGTTGTAATGTGACTTAAAACATTGCGTGTACAGTTAAAAATGTCATGATGGCCACGATTTGACCCTGGAACAGATTATTTGTATTTCCATTATGTCCTACGGGAAATGGGAACAAATCCATGATTCCACTGTAAACAAATCACTGTAAGCATAAACCGCCATCTCCATCCACCCAACTATGTGATCAGGAAAGCATTACCAATAGAGCGCCCCCTGTCCGGTCGACCCTTTCGTCCCATCCTGGTATCCTAGGAGACACTGGCAGTGCCCACCTATGTGCCACTTCCGCCTGGACCGGTCTCCAGGCTTGTGGGCGGGTCCATTTCCCGCTGTCATGGTGCAGCAGGGGAAGGCAAGAAAGCCTCTTACGGGCCAAGTGAGCAAGCACGGTAATCCCCTCTATGTCTGCTCTGCAACTTGGCTAAGCCACACGCTCATAATCCTACACATGAGACTTCCAAGACACACACATATAACATGTATGTATATACACATACAATACACTCATAAACATGCGTTTTCACATGCATTTGTGGTAAAGAATGCATGCTAGTGATTATGTGCACACTGCGTGGTGACGCCTCGTCATCTTACGACCTACAAGCTCATGCAGTGAGAAGGTTTGAACCCAGCAATCATCACTCCAGGCCCCGAGGAGCCGCCAATTTTCAGACCTGAAATGTTTTTTAGTCGCCAGGCGTTGCGGCTCTTGAGGGCCGGGGGTTGTCGTGACATCTACTCCTAGCTATATGTGCACATGCACCTTTTGGGGACTCACCAAAAAAACAAAACAAAAACAAGGGCGTCATCCAAGTCCAACTGCAGCAAGACTCACTTTTGTCAAACCTGTCTGGGAGGCGGGCACGCATGGCGGCACCGGCACCCTGGCTTGGGTCCTGAGGTTCTGAAGCGTCCTGCCTAATGGTGGTCAACACTAACTGCTCTGTGGCCCCGGTGGGAGAAAACAACACACACACAAGACAATAAGTAAATTGACACACATCGCACATATCTGAAAGCACTGTATATGTGTATGTGTGCACAGGAAGCACACAGATGACAGCGATGGATGCAGGAGGAAGAGCTGGAGGATTAACTACACATGCGCGCCCCCTTGTGTCCGGCAAAGGTAAACACACAGTTGCTGCCATTTGTTAGGGCTCACTATCTCTCTGAAAAGGCATGTTCCGTTACTTCGCAGCCATGGCAATCATATTATTATCGAACCACCACAGATGTTTGACAGCCGGCCAAGCAGCACATGACTCTCAATAAAATATGATCTGACATCATGTGTCATGGCAGACGTCATTACCACAACACGCGCGCGCGCACACACAACAACAACTAACAATACTACAATACTACTAACATAACGATGACAGGCTGTGTTTTTTTGTTACATACTAATGTATCCACAGGTGCATTTCAATAAATTAGAATGTTTTGTAAGAAGTTATTTAGTTTCAGACTACGTTTTTATTCGCTAACAATACTACAATACTATTAGCATAAAGCTGACAGGCTGTGTTTTTTGTTACATGCGACTGTATCCACAGGTGTATTTCAATAAATTGTAATGTTTTGTAAAAATGTATTTAGTTTCAGACTATATTTTTATTAGCTGTAAGCTATAATCATCAAAATTAATAACACATATTTCACTCTGCATGTAGTCAATCTATGAAATGAAATGAAACAACATGCGGAAGTCAATAACGTCATGTTCTGTTGCTAAATACGGTTTTAAAAAATAAGATAATGTCGCACATTTCTTATTACACAACTGAAAAAGCTTAATTTTACCTGTCTACAAACAAACACTGAGTCGAAATTTTTGAAAATTCTGGCATTCTGGCTGGAGTTTTGCATCATGACCAGTTATGCAAATTTAACGATGACTTCATCGATGCCGCGATTGTAGTCCTGTGGGAAACACTGAAAGATATTCTAATTGGTAGAGAAGCACCTATATATAGGTTCTGAGCATATTGGATTGGTTTTAGTCTATTTTTTACAGTATTAAAAATAGCAGCTATGCAGCCCTCGGTGCAAAAGGTTTGGACACCCCTGCCTTACAGCATGTGGAAATGTTTTCATTGGGTAAAAGGTCTGCATACTCTGTGTACTAAAAGTGACACTAGTCATAATTAAAATGAAATTGAAAATATACACTTGGGTTGACGTACAGCTCGGCCTCGCTGCGGACGTCATTGCAAACATGTGGTGGCGAGAATTGGAGCAAAGAATCAAGAGGTCAAGCTCCCGAGAGATTACAGGCACCCTGGAGAACAGAGAAACACACACGACTACTCTGTGCATCTTTTTCAGGGTTCTCCACACGTTTGAGGCTGGTAAGACATAACATCAACATTTACTGCGCAAAAACTAAGGTTAAAAAACAGAGAATGTATGAGAACATCGAAGCTGGCCTGTGTAAAGCTAAAATACACTGTGCTGAAAATGAACTGTAGCCAGGACTTTGAGCATCCCTGGCTTCATAATATAAACATGGGAATCTCTGAGCAGAAGCTCCTCGCTCCTCTCTGCTAATAATTTGCCCTGCTTTCTATTTCTGGAAGCTGCAAGCGGCATGCAGCCACACAACAGGCTCACGCTATTTAAATAAAAGCCCCCGCCCCGGGTGAGACCAACACATTCTGCTCCCTTCCAGGACAATCCACTCTGCAGTGTGGTGGGCTGCCATCCTGTGCTGCCTTTAATTAGACACCTTTTCATTATGTAACCATACTATCTTAACAGTTTGTTATGAGGGAAACAGCTTGTATACGCATGACAGAGCAAGGACGCAGCTGCAGAGCCCTTCTAGACAGAGCAAGGAACCATATTTGGTTCCCAAGCTAACACCTATTCAAGTAAAAATGAGTTCCCTGTAAGGTGTTTTTAAAGCTTGGACGCCACACTGGACTAATATAAGTACCTCTTTAGACGGTCATGTGACTTTTAAGTCGGCAGGGTAATAGGCTGTTCTCAAACTGCTGGACAAATCTTGTCTCTGGACACTTGCCTCCAAAGATAACGGTCATATATGAGCAAGTCATCTCGTATGCATGGATATTTGGAAGGAGTAGTTACTATAGAAAAAGAAGCCATGTAAGAACATCAAAGCTCACTTGAATGATGCTAAGATGCTGAGTAGCTGACCTTACAGCAAAACAAGGTACACACCTCCAATGTGAGGTCATTAGACCTAATGAACATCACCACCTTCTCGGCATTATTGCACTCATAGAGCAGATGGATGCAGCCACAGTCACAGCTAACATCAACACAAACATGCCGCAGTCCTGGCTGGACCACAGCGTTAGTATGCCTAGCACATCATCCGGCAAGGCCGCCATGCCCTCAGGCCTCCTTGTGGATGTCAACGAACCGCTTTTTGACACCTCGGCAACCGCAACGGAAGGCGACATATGACATTTAAAACAAACGTTTGATGTGCACCTTACCTCCCTCGCTGTGTATCTTCTTGGCTCTCCGGTTGAAATACATCTTGAGCTGGGACGAGCAGGCAGGAGCGGTGACATGCTCAAGACTCGCCCGCAGAGCCGAGGAGGAAGAAGAAGAGGAACAGAAGGAGGATGGTCGCCCCAGGAAGCGGCCGGCGCTGCCGCTCCTGACGGGGGATCATGTTTGGTCTGACCGCGAAGGCAGTGGAGGTAGTGCGGAGGAGGATGGCGGCTGCACACAGCAGCAAGTGCTGCGTTAGTTAGCTTCGCAAGCTAGTTCCAGTGTTCTTTCGTATTTCAAAGTAAGACAACCTATTCTCACGTTTAGGCTGATCTCGTTAATCTCATAGACTTTTTGTGATTTCTTTGTAATATAACACTAACACACATTGTAAATTAGTCTAATATATACATCCTGAAGGACAGCATTAACAGATACATGACGTAAAAGCTTTTACTTTGAAGCTTAAATATCACGTTTTCTCCTAGCTAACTATCCGGCTTTACATATTTATTTGATTTCTTGACCGTGTTGCTGGAGAAATGTCATTGATATTTTGTTTTGTTGACTATTTGATTTTAATACGTTTGTAAATAAATTAAAATAAACAGAAGAAAACTATCACACTCATCACCCAGCATTTATCAGATACGGATACTACCATTGGTATCAATGTTAAACCCTTACTTTCTACTACACTGTCTTCCTTCCTGTCAGGTGCATGCCACCCATCTTTCACGTGGAATAATGCGTGAAAATGTAATCACTGACACAAACACACATCGCTCGGTAAGCTGCGTTTTATTGTGTTGTCGAGGAGAGCTAGGAAATTATTATCTGCACATGGGGAAAAAAAAGTCAGTATCACAGAGGAGCATAATACACATTCATGGTTTCAGTTTCCACCTTGATCATGTAATAGAAAGTGAATAGGCACTGGCCCTGTCAAGTCTGTGGTGGAACTTCCCTGAACAGCAACATTCTGCGGACCACTCACACATAATTCAACCACAGAGTACTTCATTTTATGTGTCAATAACATCTTCCATTGTCACACCTACCTCATGATGCATAATCGCTACGGGTTACATTTGCAACACAATCTTGTCACGTCTATTTGAGACGGTACCGGATCTGTAAGCGCTGAATTGAAGGTTTGCGAGACTTGTTTGAGAGCGAAGATGATCATCAGGCATCACAATGTCAACAGCCATCAAACAGCCAAACAACGAAAACAATAAAACATGAATACATTTGTGTATTGCACAACTCTAAATTCCTGATTATCACGTGCCTTCTGCATGTGTGGAGAGAACTTAATAAAGAATACTGGATTTAGTAGACAATTTAAATACATAACTCATACACATGCCCATAGAACAACACATTTAAAGCAATAAAAGGACACTTTAAAATGGAGTACAGCGTTTTGATTTTCCGTTTCCACTCATGAAGTGTCCTACAAAGTGTGGTAGGGTATTTACAGCCTACACAACAAATCCAATCTAAAAGTAATTTCTGTAGAGCAGCATGGGAGACTTCAGGAAACTATCCGCAGCAGCTCAAAAATCTCATCAGCATTCAGAGGAAATATAACAATGCTGAAATCAGAGGCTACAAAAATAACATTTTGTTAATTGAAGTCACTGGCTAGTTGTAACTCTGATTAAGCATTCTGAAACTAGACTGTGCTTGTGAAATTAGTTTATTAAAAATTAATTGGAGTTACCCACTGTACACTCTTTTATGGCGTGTTCACACTTAACAGGTTTGGTTTGGGTAAATAAATACGCAATGGGCCAATTTATCAAACGTAAAGTGAACGCTACACGCAGCCTAAACACCAGACTGTGTTGATATAACAGCAGAAAACGGGGAAATCATGACCAATAATTTTGTTTGATACAGGCGCCTTTGTGGATCTAAGGGCAGTCCAATTCAAAGTGTGAACGAAGCGTAGTACATTTCACTGCAACAGTTTGCTGACAACTACTATCCTTGTTTCAGCATGAATGTTTTAGTTTAATGATCTGCTTTCAAAACCAGAAGAGTTCTGAAACCCCGCCCCTAGCGCCGTCCCCTAAATCATTTCTTTGTATGACGTTAAAACTATGAGAACGGATGAGAGCACTATGTACATGCAAAGTCCACTTGGGTCTGCTCAGTCTTGGTGCGCTGCCAGTATGGGCTGCCTGCAGATGGGGCAGGTGTTGTTCTCGGAGAGCCAGCGGTCAATGCAGTGGATGTGGAACTCGTGCGAGCAGGGCAGGCGGCGCAGCTTGTTGCCCTGGGCGTAGTCGTTGATGCAAACACTGCACGCGCGGCCCGCCTCTCCTTCCAAGCTGGCCTGGCCGTAAGAGCGTGTGGCCAAATTGTCAATCTGCTCTTTGGTTAGGCCGCGAGGGTGCTCATCCTCCTCTTCATCGTTCAACAAGAAGAACTGTGCTAGCCGCAAGATGGGAAGAGTGCCGTTTTCTACGAGATTGTTAGTGTCTCTGCTGGTGGGCCGGCCCTCTGTGGCACTAACTGGTCCTCCCACAAGCCTGGCCTGACCACCCTGCTCCTCCTCAGTGCCCTCTGGCCCCACCCTCTCTGGATCAAGTCCACCTGAGCCCACCTGACCAGATGTGTTCTCATGGGTGTACAAACGTCCAGCTGGAGTAGCGCTGCTATTCGTCAAGCTAACATCCATGTGGCTTGGCGACACATTTTCAGAATCTGCCTCCGTCTCCATGAGGGAGCTCAACTCTCCAAATCCGGTCATGATCTGGCGCAGAATAGAGCGCAGTGCAGTTGAGTTGGGTTCCCCCAGGCCGGTCTCACTGATGCGCCGCAGCGGGATCCGAATAGTGCTCACATAGGTGCGGATCCCCGCTCGCTCCGACCTGGAGATGGTGCGTCGAAATCCACCGCTGTCGCTTTCAAAAGTGACTGTGTTCTCAGCAACACGGGCTCGAGAGCGCGTTCTGCTGGCAATGCTGTCCCGGTCTCTGTTTTCGCCGGGTCGGATCCTCCTCACCTGCAGGTCTAGCATGATGGTAGGGTGCCGGCGGACTGATGAAGCTCCTGATGCAGTTAAATGTGATTCATTCTCACGCTCACTAGTCTCAACAGTTGGCTCCGTTTCAGCAGCAGGTTCTGCTACAGCCTCCCCAGTCTCCATGGAGACAGAGCTGGTGCCGCTTCCTGTGTCGACAATGTGGATGCTTGAGCCACTGATACCACCGCTTGACACCGGGGTAGTGACGAGGCTCCCGTGTAAGGGAGAGCGACTTCGCCTTGAGCTGCGGGGTGGGACTAAGCTCCCTGCTGCGGCCCTGCGCAATCGTCCACGCGATCGAGTCCTGCGTGATTCCTGCTCCACCGCGGGGCCCTGAGACCCAGTCTGGGTCGACACACGGGGGCAGTTCAGGGATAAGGTCACGTCATCGCGGCCCTGCTCCAATTCGGAATTGGGGGCTTGATGTGGAGAAGGTGCTGACTGGTCAGCATGGGGGGCAACAGTGGGAGGCGGTACTAAAGAGTGCATGGCGGCTCCTCTCCTCTGAGCTGGAGGTCCCACAAGAGCAGTAAGTGCAGTGGGGCCCATGGAAAGAGTGCTAGTGCTGCTGCGTGTGCGGCGTGTCTGCATCCTCCTGCTGAGGGCAGGTCGAGGGGAGGGGTAAGGAGACGGCCGAGGCGTGCTTGACGGGCGGGAGGCGGAGGAAGCTGTTCGGTTGGGAGGTGTACTTGGAGCAGCGGGGGGCTGCTCAGCCGAGTCCAAAGTGTCACTGTGCTCCCCCGCTTCGGACTGGTCGTGGTTTATGTTGATCTCCAGGCTGAAGCGAAACTCCCCGCTGTTAGGGTTCGTCCTGCTAACGGCGCGCCACGTCTGGTTGCCGCTCTGCCCGCTGCGGGTGGCGTTCCCAGTGCGCCTGAACGTGTTCAGCCACTCCAGTAAGGAGTCTCCATTGGAGGTCTCTGCCCCAGGTTCTCCGTGGGTCCCTGCCAAGAGTATGTTTAAGACTAAGCAATTCCACCCAATTTCGATAACCTTTTTGAACTTAATCATCATCACAAAGATATTCTACCTCCTCGTCTCCCGCCAGACCCCCTTTCCTCTCCACTGCCGCCCTGCTGCTCTACCGGGTCTGCAGCCGGCAAGCGTTGCACTGTGCTGGGCTGAGATGACTCGCGCTCCTTTGCTCCATCAAGGCGCTGCTGGAGCTCTTCGGCAGTCACCTCTCCTGTATGAAAATTGGTATGCACAAGCTAAAAATACTGGAAAGCAGCAGCTTCAATAATTATCCTTTGTTGTGCTTCTGACGTCTTTTAATAATATCAGTATGTTACCAAGCAAAAGCACCTTCCTTGCATTTGCTTAGCTTGCACATGTTTTTTCATACATCATACGACATCCCCAATCAAAGTGTCCCTCCTCACCAGGGGTACCCAGCAGATTGCTGTCTCTCATGAGTCGATACTCCTCCTCGCTCAGCTCATTGATAAAATGATAATACGCCTCCTCCCTTCGAAGACGCTCTGCCTGTCTCCGACGCTCGTCTCCCCCCCCAGGAGGGTCCATCACCATGAACAGTGCTGGTAAAACAGACCAGAGCAGTGTCATTGTCCATAATTATAAAAGCTAGTGTGCACAGGTTTAATGAATACTCAAGGACACATGGAGGTTCATGACGCAATGCAAGCAATAATTGTCAGTTTGCCTTAACTATAAACAGCTAAACTGTCAGCTGTGGCGTCGTCCATTTTCCCTCAACAGGCACAGGCAGCAGACTGACACCACCTTCAGTAATCTTGTTAACGTTGCTAGTGTTTAGCCCGGAGTTTAACACATCATAATGAGCTGAAACAACAGTTAAAAGACATCCTCACATCGACGCATTCGTCGTGGCCGTTGATATTATTTGTTCGTAGCCATGTTTTGACAAATGCTAAGGAAGGCCACGTTGAAGACAAGGCGATAAAGCAAACTAAAGTGGCGTTGTCCTCGTTGGGCAACAGCCAATCATCGGCCGGTTAGAAATGAGCGACGAGCCAAGCGTCCAATCGCGGTCAGCAGAGGTGGGGCGAAGCGAAAAGGACAGTCTCCATGTAAACGAAGGCAAAGACAAAAGAATTCGCTTTTCATAAGTGTTACAAGACTATGACGATGGTAAAGTGTGCCGTCGCCGCCGCCAGATTTACAATACATTTCGCCGACACCACAATGGCACACCGAGCTATTTTGAATGCGCAACGCCTTAGTTGCTAGCGGAGTACTAGCTAGTTAGCGCAAGTGACGATAGCGAATAGCAGCGGTTAGCCGACTCGCGGACGACCCAATTTGAATAATTACCTACATATAAATCAGATAAAGAGTTGTATCACTAAGTCAACATGCAAGGTCGATAAAGCCAAGCATCAGGATGGATTTAAATGAGATGACAATGTCACAGAAAAGACGTAGTACCCGATAGAGCAGCTGTAATATGGACGATTTCCTTCGTTTTCCTTCTCTCGCTCTACCCAAGATGGGACCAGTGGTGTTACGCCTAAACGGTCCGTGTGGAAACAGATACGATTGTTTGGCTTAGGTCCTGTGTCAGAAAACGCAACAACAAATTTACAATTATGTTATATTATGTTAAATAAATTAACTAACGCCTCAGTGTTATACTTTAGATTTGGTTTAATTCTTCCAGTTAAAGGGTTAAAAGTTAAGTGCTATGTGTTGTCAATTTTGTAACCGAATGTTTCATCACAAAATCCAAACAAATACATGTAATTTAGGTGTACTTCTATACTTAACTTTGATATACTCTACAAATGAACATCGTGGTTTTATTTTGAGCGAATAATATCTTCCACGTTCCACGCTTTCGCTACTGCGAGGCAGTTTTTTACGACACTTTACGACAGTGCCGCGCTGGAATACGACGTCGTTCCAGAGTAAAGTGCGTCTCTTTGGAGCAGATACCGGCTGAGAGGAACGCAGTAACAAGAGAAAGCAATAACAAAACTCCACGCTTATTTCTCACCTGGTCCATCCGAGCACCACACATCCTCCGCCGGCGACATCAATTTTTCCAAGGGAGCTCGATGTGGACGCTGGGCTGAGGAAAGAAAGGGCCACGCTGGGGGAAGGCAACTAGCTGAATTACCGAACCGAGCTCATCGGAGTACTAGCCTAGTTGCCTCCCAAAGCGACGCTTTCAACGAGAAGAAAGGAGACGACACGTTTGAGGCCCAAACAGCGCTTGAAAAGATGGACTATGATTTCAAGGTGAAGTTGACCGGCGAACGAGAGCGTGTGGAGGACCTGTTTGAGTACGAAGGATGTAAAGTGGGCAGAGGCACTTACGGGCATGTTTACAAGGCGAAGAGAAAAGATGGGTGAGTTCAAGGACCAGAAAGGCCTCGCAGTGAAGTACACGTCAAAAATGCTGTCTTTTGACACTGACAGGTGCTTTGCCGGATGCTTTTGTAGACACAGAAAAATACTACGATGTGCATTAAATCTGTAGGTTTGTTTGTGTGTGTTTGTGCAGCTCGTCACGTTTAAAGGCACTGACGACTGGTTGACAACTTGCACTTAAGCTTGAGCATGTCAATTTTGAAGGGAAAGCAGAGGCGACTTTGTCAATGACAAGATCCAACACATGAGCTATATGCAAGGTTCTCCCTAGATAAGAAAAACAATATGCCAGAAACGTCATTCAACTAATCTAATATTTTGCATATCTTTTGTCGATAAATATGGGCCAACTGCTGCCAATCACAATAAGACATCCATTCATTCATTTTTTATAGAGCTTGTCATGGATAATCTGGAGCCTATCCCAGCTGACACATACATTCCAATGTTCAAAAATATTCATACCTAATGACTATTTAGCCTAACATGCATGCTTTTGGGGTTTGGGAGGAAGCAGAGTACCTGGAGAAAACCCACACTAGCATGTGGAGAACATGCAAACTACACACAGAGATGCCCAAAGGGAGATTCACACCTTTGACCTTCTGACGCTGTGTTTTGCCCAGCCACCGTGGACAGCCTTGGGAACGTTTCTTTAGGGTTTTTCTTTAATCACAATAAGCCTTTGTGAACCCTTTTTTTGGGTAATTCAGTAATCATTCAAGTGTAACAATGATGCATATGTTTTTGTTCTCTTCATCTTTCAGTTCTAATCACACCTTGTTTTTGTGTTGTTTTAGGCAGCATTTAAATATATGGAAGTGTGTGTTTTCCACTTAGCTCATTGGTCTCCAGCCACATCCCAATCGGCATGTGTCGGAAAAAATTGCGATTTGTATTCACACAAACATGCAATCTAATTTCTAATTATTGACAAACAAACGCTGCCATTTTACCCAAGGACTTGCTGTCGTTGGTATGACGACCGACACGCTTTGCCGCCCAGTGCAAGTTGGCTCCATTGCTCTGGTCAGCAAGCGCAAGTCACATTAATTAACCAACTTTTCTTTTGACTTGTCTTTATTACGTGCATGCATGCATTGCTATGTTTTTGACTGGATGGATTATTTTGTGTTTTTATTCCCTTCCGGGACCTCCTGATAGGAAAGCCACTTTTCTTTAAAGCAGAACAAGACAATGAGGAGTCTAATAATAATGATAAAAAGCTGATTTAAAAAAATGAAAGTCAGTCCATGGCTGTGAAAATGGTGCATGAGGAAAAAATCTTCCCAGAGAATCAGAATCTCTATTCAAAGCAAGAAAGTCATGATTCACATTTTTTGCAGAATGGTGCATCCTTAATGTGTTGCATGTAAGCAGTCTTAAAACGGCACAAATGAGCGTTTTAAATCTTTTTGGTGTTCAGTTATAAGGTCTGTTGTTGTGTATGCGACGGGCCAGCTCGTTTGTGCTGCAGCAGTCGGAAGCGGCCCGAGGAGGAGGCACAAAGCCTGGGTTTATAAGGGATGATTTAGGCAACACAGAGGGGAGGGGTCGCGGCCAATTCATTCAAGTGAAGAGTCATTCCCTCTCGCCAGCTGCCAGACAAGGCCCTCTTCCTCCCCCGCTCTGTTGTAGCCAGCCTCAGAGGTGAGCTTGATTACACAAATCTGGAGGTAATGAAACTCTGCTTCCCATCAGAGTACCCATGCCAGCTGCCAAGTGCCATCCCACCACCCCCTTATTCCCTTTATGGTCCCATGCAGACCACTCTCAGGGGGGCTGGTCTGATGTTGATGTTACTCAGCCTCTCCTGTGTGTTTGTAGGAAAGATGATAAGGACTACGCCCTCAAGCAGATTGAAGGCACCGGCATCTCCATGTCAGCCTGCAGAGAGATTGCCGTAAGATGCTCCATCACTGCTCACGTTTTAACAGCTTTGCACCATTCTTAAGTTGTTTGGTCAGACCTGACAGACCCAACACCGTTTGCTGAGGGACACAGCGGGGATTTCAAAACCATAGGAAGAAAACCTTTTATTAACTGTCTAGGCAGGGTTTTAGGGTTTTACATTTTAACATTCTTAATGTAAATACAAGCTAACCACTCTAATGAAAATATAAAACACTCTCTTTAACGCAAATGATGAATGAGAAGGACTTAATTTACTATTGTACCAGTGTGAAAAAAGTTGACCTCTGATGTAAGTGCATTTGATAATGAGTGATGACGCGTGCATCAGCTCACAGCTAGCATTGGCAATCCATCCCATTCCGATGAACTTTCTTCACTTCCGTACAAGTGTAAAAAGAAGTTAAGCAATGATTTAATTATTTTTGATGACACATGTATCAGCTTAGCCATTCTGATGAACGTTTTTGACTATCGAACAAGCGCGCAAAGAACTTCACCACCAATGTAAACACATTTGACTCATGTATCAGCTCATGACTCAAGTATCAGCTAACAGCTAGCTTTAGCAGTTGATTCCATGCCGCTTAACTTTCTTGAAGGCCACGCGAGTGTAAGAAGAAGTTGGCCACACTAAGACAGAACAATAAAACAGTCCAGCTTGGCTCTGATAACAAGTGATTGCCTATTTCCTGTGTCTCACTGCAGCTGCTGCGAGAGCTGAAGCACCCCAACGTCATCTCACTGCAGAAGGTTTTCCTGTCGCACGCGGACCGAAAAGTGTGGCTGCTGTTTGACTACGCCGAGCACGACCTCTGGGTACGCTGCATGTATACCACACAATGCACAATAACTTGCCTAGAGTGGTATCCATTGAACAGTATGCTTCACTGTTTCCCATACATTAATTTATACATGGCAGCCACAGATACATTTGGATCACCACATATAGATTTGGTGCGACTTTTTTGTACCTGATCGTACCTGATCTGCCAGATATTCAGAAGATGTGGCAGGAGGGATCAGTGTTTCCAATTTAGTGATTTTATTTAGCAAGTAATCAGACCTCTCTAGATACTCTTTTTTTTTTTTTTTAGTCTTTGGAGACTGACATGAAAGCAGGTATTGCTCTTCTCAGCAAACAGTGAGGATCTAAAAGCACTCACAGGCAGCTCGTGTCTCTTGTCTTGTTTGTGACCTAGAAAGAGGCCACACAAGAAAGGTCATTTGAAGTTCTAAACGTATTTGTTTTGCTTTTTGTGCTTTTTACTTTTTGCTTATGCGTTATGGCCAGTTGTGTAAATTTGACCATTACGTCCCCCATCCCAACAAATAGATTGTAATCCTTAGGGGAAACACTGTGTTTGTCTTATTTTGTTACACATCCATGGCAGTAGATACTCCAGAAAGATTGAATGACTCATCTTACGTAGTCTAAAGTTGTTGTTTTTTTTCATCGTACAAAAGAACACCAAGATGCTTCTTAGTCGACTCGTTTGCTGCCCTGACGCTTTTTGTTTTGTCTTTGCTGCAGCACATTATTAAGTTCCACAGAGCCTCCAAGGCCAACAAGAAGCCACTGCAGCTTCCCAGAGGGATGGTCAAGTCTCTGCTCTACCAGATCCTGGATGGCATCCATTACCTCCACGCAAACTGGGTCCTGCACAGAGACCTCGTAAGCCGACTGGGGGAGTGCCGGGTGCACGGGCATGAAGTATTTTCGTTAGAAGGAAAGGGAAAAACAAAAGAGTGCATGGGTGACTGCGTCTGCACGTGTTTTCATGGTTCATAAATAACTTGTTGTTGTGCGCAGATGTGGCATGAACAAGATTAGGATGCATCATCATCATCATGCAGAAAAAGATTCAATACAGTCTTATGAATGTTGTCATTTAAAATACCCTCAAACTACGCAAATCTTTAAAAAAATGAGTTGAAGCTAGGCTGCTATGGATAGATTTGTCCACTAGAGGTCAGCAATGTAGAGCTTTCATTGTACAGAATACATGTTCTGGTTCCTTTACACTCCCTGATGCAATTGTTATTGTTTTTCTCCTCAGAAACCAGCTAACATTTTAGTGATGGGGGAAGGGCCAGAGAGGGGTAGAGTAAAGATAGGTATGTAAATTGTCCAGTCATTGACTGCTTCGGTTGATGTCTGTTGTTAACTCATCAGCACATCTGCTCTGCAGCCGACATGGGCTTTGCCCGTCTCTTCAATTCACCGCTGAAGCCTTTAGCCGACCTCGACCCGGTGGTCGTCACATTCTGGTACAGGGCGCCTGAGCTGCTGCTGGGGGCCCGGCACTACACCAAAGCCATCGGTGAGTCACAGCGCCTGCTGCTCCTCCTGCTGCTGGTCTTCAGACTTTGACTTCTTTCTCGCGCCCTCTTTCAGACATCTGGGCGATAGGCTGCATCTTTGCGGAGCTGCTGACGTCTGAGCCCATATTCCACTGTCGCCAGGAGGACATCAAGACCAGTAACCCTTACCATCATGACCAGCTTGATCGCATCTTCAACGTCATGGGCTTCCCTGCTGGTGAGACTAATCTCTGTCTATTATCTGTCAAATTTGTCTAGTAGGAATTCATGGCAACTAAGGAGTCCAATCCAACCCCCAATTAACTGACTAAAGTTCAGTCTGTGCCGCACGGTGGTCTAGTGGTTAGCATGTTGGCCAACACAGGAACAGCCTGGAGATCGGGAAGACCTGGGTTCGATTCTCCCTTGGGCATTTCTGTGCGTGTGGGTTTTCTCCGGGTCCCACATTCCCAAAAACATGCAGGTGAGGTTGATTGGCGACTCTAAATTGTCCATAGGTATGAATGTGAGTGTGAATGGTTGTTTGTCTATATGTACCCTGTGATTGGCTGTCGCCCGAAGTCAGCTGGGATAGGCTCGAGCATACCCCCGCGACTCTAATGAGGATTAAACGGTAGAGAAAATGGATGGATGAAGTTCATGATGTGCAATCACGTTCCCTGAAATACAAATCATTTACCTGCTTTCTCCATCAGTGTTTCCCATGCATTTGGCATTTATTTTTGGTGGACCGCCAACAATAAATTTGGACGGCCACAAATAGATTTGGCGCCATCTGTTCTCTCTCGCTGATAAACACATTAAAATGGGACTTTCTGTGAATGTAGCTTGTCGTGCCAACTCCGTACAGTGCATTGTAACTTGTTCTAACTTCTTAACCCACCTCATTTACACCTGGACTGCCAGAGAATAAGAAGACGTAGTAGGAGGGAGTGACGTTGCCGACTTGGTAATATATTTAGCAAGTATTCAGACCTCTCTAAATTCTTTTTTTTTTTTTTTTTTTTTTTTTTTAAAGTAGTGACAAATCTAGTGACTTTTCTGGTCTTATTGGACACTTAGAGACTGACATGAAAGTACGTATCGATCTTCTCAACGATCCCGCTCCTCCCAATCTAAAAGCACTCACATGTGGCTCGGTCTTGCTTGTGACATAAAAAAACCAAAAAGAAGCAACACAAGAACAGTCGTTTGTATTTCTAAGCCTATTTGTTGTGCTCCTTTTTTGCCCCCCTATTGGACCATCCCACTCCAATCCACCACCACAGATAGATTGCAGTCCTGTGGGAAACCCTGGGCCATTGTCAGTAATGTGGTTTGAGAGCTGACACTTTGGGACAACAACACAGAAACGTCTACTTACGGGCGGGGAGCAACATTTCATTTCGGCCTATCTTTTCCAGTTCAGTGAAGCTGCCTCAGTCTTTTCTCTCCTCCATCTTCTCTTGTTGCGTAATCCTCCAGTCAGCATGAAGGATTTTGTTTTCCCACTTTTACTTGTATTGGAATAGAGGTACATTTGGTGTGAATGGTCCTGCTGGCAGCAGGATGTTCCACACAAACAGCAAAGCATTAGCAAAAACTGCTAATCCAGACCCGACAAGATGAATAACAGAGGGAGAGGTGGGTGCAACACACTGTAATTTTGTTTTCCCTTCATTTGACAGATAAAGACTGGGAGGACATCAAAAAGATGCCTGAGCACTCCACGCTGATGAAAGACTTTAGAAGGAACACGTGAGTCTCGCTGAGCCCCACTTTTGTTCAACATCTAAAGCAGTTTGAACACCCGATGCTATGCTCATCTGCTTTCAGATACACAAACTGCAGCCTTATAAAGTACATGGAGAAACACAAAGTCAAGCCAGACAGCAAAGCATTCCATTTGGTGAGTGAAAATTCACAAATGGCTAAGGCATCTGCTTCTTCCTGCTCCTGTTGGATTGTGTAATCATGTGATGTTCCATAATGTCTCTTGATTTTTATTTAACGTGATGCATTGAACTACAGCTGCAGAAGCTACTGACCATGGACCCCATCCGTAGAATCACATCCGAGCAGGCAATGCAGGACCCCTACTTTTTGGAAGAGCCGCTGCCCACTTCAGAGTAAGCATCTTTTGTAAGCATCTTTTGCTGCTACTTGGACCCATGATATCAAGTTTTTGTGGGGGTTTTTTCTCCAGTGTGTTTGCAGGCTGTCAGATTCCTTACCCCAAGAGGGAATTTCTGACAGAGGAGGAGCCGGACGACAAGGCAGACAAAGTAAGACAGGAATGTATTTACTTCTTATTAAATGCAGTAGGACTTGAGAGCGTGTGTGTGTGTATGTTCATCTGTTGGCCACTATGATTGCCAAATAATTGTGCTTGTTTGTGCCAACCTGCAGAAGAACCAGCAGCAGCAGCAGCAGGGAAACAACCACACAAATGGGGCGGGGCACACCGGCAACCCCGACAACAGCCACGCCCAGGGCCCGCCTCTGAAGAAAGTGCGAGTTGTCCCGCCCACCACTACCTCAGGTGGCCTCATCATGACCTCAGACTACCAGGTAGCGTCTCTTTCTCTCACCTGCTTGCTGCTCTTGGAATTGACCTTTAAATCGTGTATGCAGGAAGAGGAAGAGGTCTGGGAAATGCATTTTACAGCCATGTTCAAAAAAAGATATTACGCTACGAACGGTTTGCTTTGTCACCTATAACCTAAAAGCTGAGATGTTTTCTTCAAGCATCTTTACCTCTTTTTTTTTGGAATAATAGCAGCAGCCTCTGCTGCCACTAATGGGGATCCAAATAAACAAACAAACAAAACTACAATGGATTTGTTTTCGGTTAGAGTAGTATGTTGTTTTGCATGTATGCATTAGCGTGTAAGTACATGTGGTGCAGGACACCCCTTGCCCCACAAAAAACTAATAATTGCGCAGTTTGTTTATGATGATGATAATGATAATAATAATAATAATAACGTTGATCTCTGCAGCGCTCCAATCCACATGCTGCCTACCAGAACCCTGGACCAAGCACATCACTGCCCCAAAGCAGCATGGGATACTCCTCTACCTCCCAACAGCCTCCGCAGTACTCACACCAGACCCACCGCTACTGAAAATGGCCACATGTCAGCTCTCTCAACAAAAAAAAACCCACACATAACACACATGCTGCGCCCCCGCCCCTGCCGCCTCCCTCATAACATATACCCTCATTACTCCCTTTTGAAAGAATGTACTGAGAGATGAGGGGACGACAACGCCCCCCCACCACCACAGCCCCACAGGGGGCACCCCTCTTTGCTGCTTCAAGATATAGAGTGCAGCAGAGCACAAGTGTTAGCAGCACTGCTACATAGCAACAATCCAATGAGTGATAAACACAGGGACGGGGGATGAGAAGAGTCCTCCGGCCTACGCACCGCCCTAGCCAGTAGCCCTCTCACTGTCAAAGCTTGGATGAGACTGAAAAAGCTGCTATTTGACTGCCAGCATTGACAGATTCCATGTCCGTCTGTCGTACTGTTTGTCTCTCTGTCTGTCTTTTTCTTTGTATGCCCCGCCCCCCAGCCGAGGACTGAACTGCAGTGGAAGCATGCTGGGACGCAACCGTGTTGTTGAGAAAGGACAAAAGAAGAAAATGATTTTTTTTTTTTAGTCATTTTTAATTTAATCCCTTTTCATGGCAATTATGGCGAAGCAGCTTATGCTGTGGGCAAGCCTTACAAACACGATGATGAAAGCAACCAGTCGCATGGAGGATGGCAGATGGAAATGCATTGTACTGTATTGTATGGAGATATTTTACATGACGCAAGTATCCTGACAATAAAAGTGGAACCAGTCAACAACTGTTGTGGAAACACTCTTATCTCTTCTGTGCAAGGGTGGCTTTCAGTCTGACTCCTCTGAGCCATGAAGGCAAGTCATGTCACATGAAATCACAATAACAAAGAGGACATTTTTGATGTTTGCATGTGCATCCAGCATTATAAACTATTACAGTTTAAAATAATCTGACTATAAATGCCATAACTGCACATTATTATTGTAGTCACATTCATTCAAGGCAGAGTAACATTTCTGCTTGTTTTTTTCCCCAAAGTTGAAGTTGCTTGGGTTTTTCTCCAGGCACTCCCTCTTCCTCCCACCCCAAAAACATACATATTTGCTAATTGGAGACTTAAATTGTCCATTGGTGTGAATGAACATGCTGTGTTCCCTGTGATCGACTGACGACCAGTCCAGGGTATACCCCGCCTCTCACCCTAAAATTCAGCTGGGATAGGCTCCAGCTCACCTGTGACCCTAATGAGGACGACCATTAAAGAAAATGCATTGGTGATAATTCTTTTTAATTCAGCAATTATTCAGAAAATATTATGCAGCCTTTCACTGATTTTCTAATTTAAACACACCTGATCTGTTTACGTAGCATAGTAATCCTATGGGGTGAATATTTTTCTACAGAATGCTGTCCCAGCTATTTCAGTCTGTTATACAATCAACTAATAACGTCTCAGCTCAGCCTCAACATCTTTGCTGCTGCTGCATGTTTACGACTCATAAAAAGTGTTATCTGCTTGTAAAATAGCGCCACGTGAAGAGCAAATCATCACTGGCTTTAAAACAATCATTTGTGAGATCAATTAGAACTTAGTTTAATTTTAAAAAATCAAAATCATCTCTTAACAACGCCCAAACATAACACTCTGACCCCCCATTGTGCCACTCGGGTTAGCCTTCATTCACTATTCCATTTATGATTGGCTCCTGTCAATGCCCATCATATGTCAAAATCCTGTGATTGGCGAATATGGCAAGTAGGCGTGTCAGTGTCCTGAAAGGATTTTCCCCGGAGTGAGCAGACAGGCTGAGGGGGGATGTAGGATGGTGGAGCTAAGAGGAGTATCTAACGGGACATGCCGACCGCCTGATTTCTTCTAATATTCCAACAACTGGTGAGGGTCTTAATATACTTTATTTACAACCACTCTTTTTGAACCATTCAAACTGGTGTGGATATTTAGGTTTAGTGTGCTAATATTATTTTTTAAGAAGTCGACCATTGGACTGAGCTAGCTAACCGAGTGGTCACTCGTAGAGGACCACCAGTGGAGGATAAAATATGCTAGCCGAAACCCGCCTTAAAATGTTGGCAATTTATCGCCACTCATATCATCGCACCCTTTTTATTTGGCGTACACGCATTTCGTATACGCCCAGAAAGCAAGCGTCCGGTCTAGGCTCTTCAACTGTCTGCCCGCGGACCTAATCTGGACAGGGAATGACATCAGACCGGCCCACGAGGTCAATTCAAAACTTGGGAGCCACAAACATGTTTCCAGTAGGTTCCCAAAAACACCAAAGGTCTGTCATATGGAGGATCTTTGACCAGCATTTTTGCAATGGGTCCTTCAAAACAACAGAGAGCACTCCTGTCATATGGAGGATCTTTGACCAGCATTTTTGCAATGGGTCTTTCAAAACAACAGAGAGCACTCCTGTCATATGGAGGACCTTTGACTAGCATTTTTGCAGTAGGTCCTTAAAAACAGGAGAGCGCCCCTGTCCCATCTTTCACTAACATTTTATGCTGTAGGTCCTTAAGAACAACAGTGATCCTGTCCTATAGAGGGATTTTTACTTGGGTTTTTACAGTAGGTTCTTCCAAGCATCAGAACACTACTGTCATAAAGAGGCTCTATACCCCCACCCCCGTTCTTAGTTTTTTTGAAAACATGCCCCCCAGAAAACTCTAGTTGACTAGCCCTGCGGTTTCAGGCTGTATGGATGAAGGGGAACCGATGGGAAGATGAACAGATGTGGGTCAGCCCATCAGATACGGGAAGCGGCGGTGCGGAACACTGATTGATCGCGGCTACCATTAGTGTGCCTGTGTGTGTGTGTGAGTGAAAGTAGCAAATGTCAATTTCAAGGCATGATGATGTTCATGTGACTACATTGCAAACAATAGTACTAGTATGGAAGGGACTACACACTACATTACATGTAGCATTAAAATTGGTCGTCCTCTTCATAGTCTTGGAACCCGACTAGTCGAGGCAGATGGCTGCCCTGCAAGTGTCCACGAGCCACTGATTATTGCTCAAAATCAAATATTGTAAAGTGGATAATGAAATACTACATAACTAGTATTGCGTTTTTCTCTAAATAGTGCCTCTGCTGCACAGTCATGCTATTTACTGTAGCGTCCATATTGTTCATATTCTATGTGGACACTTCATTAGGGACACCTGCACAAGCCAATAAGATCCAGTACATGATGTAAATATGCCCCTCTCATGTATGGTGTGGTTTATTTATTTCAGACATGCTTAATAAGTTACATCAGAAACATGATGTGGTGACATTTGCATAATTCAACATGAAAATGGTTTTTCACTTCCTGTGTGAAAAGAAAAGCAAACAGGAATTAAAATAAAGACCCTATAAACCTTCCATCCATCCATTTTCTGTACCACTTGTCGTCACTAGGGTTGCGGGTTAAGGAAATACAATACATAAAAGGTAAAAAAAATTCTAAATTAGGAATAGATTGTTAATAATAAATAGGACAACTTTAGAATTAGTGGACACATGAAATAAAACAAGTAAATGAGAAACATTGAGGATGTTGACGTCCAGCTGCATAATTTCTTTGTCAGTTGTAGTTTCCTTGCAGTCAACATGATGTCATCTTAGATATTTGTCCAGTTCTTTGATGTCTTTGACAACAAGTACGTTCCTCCGCTAGCTAAATAGGGTACCGAAAGCAAAATTTTAGGAACAACTATAAAAGCTGCTATTACTACTACAGCCAATCAGGCAGCCACTTTTAACCCAGGAAACTCCACTGCAATGAATGTTTTATCGCAGGTGCCTGATCCTGCACAAGTTCTTGAATTGTCCCCGCAGCAGAAGTAGTGACATCACTTCACAAGCAGGCCAGCGTGGCGTGACGTAATCCACGTTGCATTATTCACAACATCGGAGCTGAAGCAGCCTGCAGAGCACGCAGCAGCTCATCAATTGCTAACCACTCCTACCTCACGTCTTAATCACATCTGGCGTACAGGCGTGTGGGCGAATAATTGAGGCATCAGAAGATAACTATGAGATGCAGAAAAGGGAGTTGTGGGTGAAGAACTTGGGGAGGGGGCTTAAAGAAGAAAAAAGGAGGAGGAGGGAAGAGGATGCATGGGAAAGCTGGCGCTGTTGCCGTGTGAACGGAGCTCTATTGTCCCGGGAACCTTTCAGTGGCTTCCCCGAGGTCCCTGTTTCTACCCCCTCCCCCCACCCGATATACCCCTCCCCACTCAAAACACTCACATATACTTGATGTCACACACCACTTTGCACTCACACACACACACACTCTTCCTTTCATTCATTCATTCCCTCTTTTGCTTCCTCTTTTTCGCACAAGCCCCCCCCCACCACGACCCATGACTCCCTCCTCCTCTTCCTCCTGCTCCCCCCACCCACCTCGCTGCTCATTATCTCGCCTCATTGATGTGATTGTCATGCCTAAAGCAAACACATGCACTCCTGTCAATGGGTGTCTTTCCTCACACTGCTCCATCCAGGCTGCAGCACACCAAACACGTACTCTTGGAGAGATCTCATTGCATCAGCCCTCTGTTCCTTTTGGTCCAGATGCTGTTAGAGGGGTAAAAATACAGTCAAACACAAACACATTCAGCACTTTTTCTCCATAGGAAATAGTGGAAACATAACTTGTCTGTTCCAGGGTCAAACTGTGGCCATCATAATACTTTTATTAACTGTTTCCAAATTTGACAACCTCAGGGGCAATGACTTTGAGAGGTTCTACTATGTAAATAGACAAGTTTAGTTCAAGTTTACTGTTTGAAGATGCTGAAAATCTACTTGGAGCGTTTTAAGTAGGGGGAAAGTGTTCTGAGTCTGTTTGTTTTTTTGATTGCTGCTACAACCAGAGCCGCATTGTTCTGACCGAGTGTTTGGACAGGAAGTAAAGAGGTGACATGGGCAGGACCAGGAAACTGGAATAGGCTGCAAAAATAGGATGCAGGACGCTGATAAGATGGCTGCTCTCGTGTACTACAGAGTCAGATTATTTGAATTAGCCACGTCCATATGTTGCTTTCATGTGTGTAAATGACAAATTCTACCTTTACTGTTTTGGTCTGACGATATCCACCAATCTGTGTTTGTGTCAGAATTCCAGCTGGGCCACTGACAAGCCGGTTTGGGATTAGCTGGCACGCTGCATCTTGCTAGCGCTAATACCTTAATCTCGCCGCTGGTCGTCCTCGAGCTGATGGTCAGCAATTGTCACTGCATTCAAGCACGCTGTTTTTAAAATACAGTATTCACCACGCAGACAGAGTGACACCAACATCATAGATATTCATTTGTAAAGTGGATGGTCAAATGTAATGAATATTGTGTGTGAAAATGTGCAGGGTTCTTTTGTGTTTTTCGTCATATTTATCAAAATAGTAAATTATGTATCTTCCTGCAGTTGTGTGCGGGCGTGAGGTGTCACCATGCCGCTGGTCAAGAGGAACATCGATCCCCGCCACCTCTGCCGAGGGGAGCTCCCCGAGGGCATCGGCAGCGAGCTGGAGTGTGTGATGAACAACACGCTCTCCGCCATCATCCGCCAGCTCAGCAGCCTGAGTAAGACACACAAACATTTTACTAACATGCAAGGGTGGCCTAAACGTCCGCCAGGGTCAAATTACTCACTGGGAATATTAAGAAAATTCATAAAAATACCTTTTCAGACTACAATTTACTGGCCTATGCCACAAAGTTCCTCTAAGGTCAAACAAAACCCATTCCAAGATGCTGCTGTTTGACTTTTGATTTGTTTGGAAACAATTTTTCCCCACAAGAAATAACGGAAATAGAAATTATCTGTTCCAGAGTCAAACTGGCACCATCTCGCCTCTTTCTCAACAATACAGGCAATTTTTAGATCGCATTTTAACATCCTTAAGTGTCAGACAAGTGTAAAAATAAGTAAGGCAGTGTTAATAGTAAAATATAACGATGACACCATGCATGATGGCGGTTTTGTGTGACTTAAGAGGCTTATTTTTCTTGAAAATGTTGGTCAGACATTGGAGGTTCCACTGTGACAATGAAATAAAAACAAAGGTGATAATCCATGAAAATGTTGATCATCTGCTAGCTATTTAAGCATGTCAGATGCACTTTATTGTCTGCGACACATGATCACATGATTGCTGAGGCCGCGATTGATGTGGCGTGTTGTTATGGTTACACAGCCCGGAGTCATTAGGCTGCAAAGCTCAGACAGCTCTGTGTGTGTGTGTGTGTGTGTGTGTGTGTGTATAGAAATGTTATGTTTTTAATTGATCCAGATTTTTCATTCCCATGTCCTTATTTTTTGGTTTGTTTTGTTGTCCGTTAGTCCGTTAGTAGTGCAGCTGTGTGTTAAATTTGTATACATTTCATATTTCAGTGCTTGCAGGCCTGAAGGTCCAACAAAGCAGACTACATGCGTGCCTGCGTGCACATCCAGGCCTGTAAGAATCCTCAGGAGAGGTCAGAGTTGACGGGGCTCAGCATGCCGCAGCCGGGATTCTTCCTTCCGCTAAATATTTGTCCCCCAGCCCATCCTGTCAGCGGGAAGGCCATAAATAGCCCCCCCTCGACATGTGTTTATGTTGGTCTGCCAAGCCACACTGCTACTCTACATGCTTTAAATACAGTAGCTTCATTTGTGGGTCATTATTTTGGATGAGTGCTTCATTTTGGTGTAGTCACAGGACCTTTATGTTAACTGACACAATTTATGGAGGCCCAGGAACATATTTACTGTGTTACCCCGTCCTTTGAATCTTCCTATAAAACATTAAAAAGGAAACATGTTAGCTGGTTGCACTAATGAAGTGTTCTAATGACACCAGCTCCATGGTGCTATCACATGATTAGTATTGATTGGACCGCTTGGTTTCCATTGGGATTTATTGGCTCCAGATATTTACAAGATCCCGTTTCTTCTCTTACATTTCCACTTTCCATCAGGTAAACATGCAGAGGACATATTTGGCGAGCTGTTCAACGAGGCCAACACCTTCTACCTGCGTGCCAACTCTCTCCAGGACCGCATTGACCGGCTGGCTGTCAAGGTCACGCAGCTGGACTCCACCGTGGAGGAAGGTTGGTACTCTCAATCATTTTTTGATACTGTGCCACCTTTAATCAATTTTTAAATATGTGTACACAGTTTCCCTGCAAGATATCAACATGCGAAAAGCCTTCAAAAGTTCTACCACTCAGGACCAGCAGGTGGTGTCCAAAAGTAGTGTGCCCAATCCTGTGAAGGAAATGTATAACTTAAGTGACAAGCCTCCGCCGCTCAGCATCCTCTCATCTTATAGGTCGGTACAACGACGGTTGGCCTCCTGTTTGTTCACGTTTAGAAACATATAATATAACCCAAGGTCAAACCATCACCATCTTAAAACCTTTATTGAATATACTTCCTTGGCTGTATGACCTCAATGTGTGCAGGGATGACCACAAGGAAGCACTCAAGTTCTACACTGACCCCTCCTACTTCTTTGACCTGTGGAAGGAGAAGATGCTGCAGGACACGGAGGACAAGAGGAAGGAGAAGAGGAAACAGAAGGTACAAGCCAAACATTTGACTTTTCCCAGGTCAGAGGTAGTTTGAGTCACATATCATAAATAATATGGCAAATGGTCTTTCACTTGTATCACCTCCATTTACCTACTGATGATGCAGCATAAGGAGCAACTGGGGGTTCAGTATCTTGCCCAAGGACACTAAATAATACTGTCTTTGTCCCACAGGAGCAGAAGCGCTGTGTGGATGGGACCTTGCAGAGGGAGGTGAAGAAGGTCAGGAAGGCCAGGAACCGCAGACAGGAGTGGAATATGATGGCTCTGGATAAGGAGCTGAGGCCGGACCACCGTCACACCATACACAGAGACCGAGGGGCCTCCTCCGAGGGCTCAATGTCTCCAGAAAACAGGTAGGTGAACACACCTGTACTGTAGTAGTGGACGGTCATCATCTTTCCTCCATCAGGGGACATGGAGGAGACCTGCATCACTATCCCAACGCCATGAACCACGCTGGTCACGCTCACACCTATTCGGGCCCACCGCCCAGCGCCCTGGCTGCACAGATGGCCGCTGGACACGCCCCTCGTGGAGGAAGTGAGCACGATAACAGGAGCAGGCCAATGGCTTATCAGGGAGGCACGCTGGGCCGCGCCCACCACCACCACCACCAAGTCCCGCTGCCTCCTCCACCTGCCGAGGCAATGAACGGGGGCTCAGTGTCCCTCCCACCAATGGACTATAGGTAAACATGAAGGATAAAACAACAACTGTTAAATGATCAATACACAAAATGCTAAATGAAATGTAAATATAGATTGTAAAGTAATGCTGCCATCTAGTGGCGCCCTCTATTACCATCTATAATAAGGCTATTTGTCTTTCTTTCAGCATGGATGGTTATGCCAACACAGGACCGCCGCCCCCACCCCCGGCTCCTCTCATTCCCTCCGCCCAAACGGCCTTTGCCTCGCCACCTGGAGGTCCCATGTCTCCCGGGCCAATGATTGGCAGCGGAGGCTATGCTCCGCCTCTGCCACCTGTATCCGGCGGTCAGGCGGTCCCACCACCTCCAGGGCCCCCGCCGCTTCCTCTCCCAGCCGGTGCCTCCCACTCCCACAAGATGTCCTCGGCCGTGCCCGTGGAAAGCAGCGTGGTTAATGATGCCCGCAGTGATCTGCTGGCGGCCATTCGTATGGGTAAGCACTGCAATGTGTCTAAGTGTGTGCGGCCCTTTAATAGAATATTACAATATAATATAATAATAAGCCACTTGTGTTTGTTGTAAAAGGCCATGAAATATATACATTGGCATGGTTCGTCAGATTCAGTTTAATTATTTATTATTATTTGTCACCATTCCGTTAATTATTGGAAAACTACATTATTTTACAGTTATTTTAAACTATTTTGATGAATTGATTCATTCATATTGTATTGCATTTCTGTTTGATTTTATACAAGGAGGTGTATAGTTTTGACACAAAAAACCTTTAAAAAAAATCATGCATTATGCACAGTAACATTTGTCTACTAAATGTCGTCTTCTGTGGCACAAAGTGGTATTACAAGATAGCTAACAAGTGTTACGAATGACAAATAAATAAGGCTAAACTTTTATACTTACGATAGCAACATCTTAATCACTTCTTCACCCTGTTCTGATACCATACTCAGACACAATAGCAGATGAAGTAAATGAAATAATATCAGAAAATATGACAATAATTGATGTAAAAATGTTAAGAAATAGGTCCATTGTTTTCATACAGTAATCAGTCATTATTGGCCATTAATTGGTTCCAGACTGAGTAAGTGAATTTCTATGAAGTAGGATTCCTTCTTTATAAATTGAATACTTCATAGTTATGGCATAGAAAACCTGTTTACGAGCTTCTAAATACATTTTTTAAACATTGTTAGAGCCATCAAGACATGAAATAACACCCATATAGTCACCTTTGCATTTGCATTACCCAATATAGTAGATATATTTGTATTGTATTTTTGTATTTTGTATTTGTATTTGTACTTTATTTATCCCACAGCGGGGAAATTCACTTGTTAAAGCAGCAAGCAAGATACGCAAGGAAAGAGTACAGTGTAAAGAATGCATAGTGACTACAACATGGTTCAGGTGGTGCAGGTGTTGTAGAGCCTGACAGCGGTCGGTATGAAGGACCTGCGGAACCTCTCCTTCTTACACCGTGGGTGTAACAGTCTGCTGCTGAAGGAGCTGCCCAGGGAAACAACAGTGTCAATCAGAGAATCAGAGAAATCAAGATTAGAGAAAATAAGTAATTTAAAACAGGTTACTTATAGTGGGGCAGGATCGGTGGTGGACAGGAAGTGACGTTGGGGATTCAGAGTAGATTTTTAGTTTGTTGTGGGCTATGACCGCATCAGTAACCCGGGTTATTATTGATGATGACTATTATTATTATTGTTACCGAACAATCGCTGACACCTAGTGACCAATGTAGAATACTATATTTACAAGTTGAATGGTGGTCTTAATGGCTTATACTGTATTATTATTTTAGTTCATTTAGCCATGTATATGCTTAGAATGCTTAATTTGGCCAAAAAATACATTCAATTTGCTTAAATATGATTTTTTAAATAACAGGCTGTAGTCAACCACAAAACAGCCATCGTTGATTAATAAATTTTTTAAAACCATGATAGAGCGAGGGAACGATGTTCGAACTGCAAAGTAGCAATGTAATGTATAGTTAGTGGTATTTTATCATCCATAGGCATCCAGCTGAAGAAGGTGCAGGAGCAGCAGGAGCAGCAGGCCAAGAGGGAACCCGTGGGGAACGATGTGGCCACCATCCTGTCGCGCCGCATCGCCGTGGAATACTCAGATTCCGAGGACGACTCGGAGCTAGAGGACAACGACTGGTCCGACTGAAGAGAGGCAAGGCCACACTTGAAAGAATGCTTACTGTACACACACACACACACACACACGCGCGCACACACACAAGATGCTGATGTGTGGGTGTGTGTCTTCAAGCTGCAACCATCACTGTAAAGAATGTGCTGTAACCGTAACCACTTCCTGCAACCTTCACTGTGAGTGCCCCCACTTATCTACCTGTTCTAACTCTACACACACCTTTCATGTCAAGTGTCATTAGTGGTAAACTTTTTTTTTTTTTACTGATGCCAAGGCTACTTTTTAACCATGTATTAGCTGGAAGTGAAAAAGGAATGTGATCAAATTGAGGAGAGCCAGGGGGTCTTGTATATGCTAGTGTGAGCCATGTATCCTTTTGTGCAGAGAGTAATAAAAAGATGAATGGAGGATGATGGCTGTCGTCACGTACCTGACTCCCCGCATTTTGTGTTGCCATGGCAACAGGCCCGCTCAGGCAGGAGGGAGTTGCCGGGGCAACGGGGACTGGGCGGCACGTAGCCAGCCAGGGTGGTGGGGAAGAACAAAACAGGCGAGCAGACGTTGTATGCACAGCACATGTCAAGTTTTGTGTTTGTTTTTTTTTTTTTTAATAGAAAATTAACAAGATCTCTCCATGGAGTGAACTAATCAAAGCAATAAAAAGTACAACTAGAACACTTTGGAAAAATAGACACCACGTTCACACAATGTTTTTTCTTTACATTTAAGTTAGTGCATGTTGATTATCCTTCTCATTTTGCAGATACTTCAATTGTTGTGCCATCATCATCACTGCCACACCCCCCCAAAAAAATAAAGTGCATTTCACATTGAAAACTACGTTGACACAAGATGCTGTTACAGTGGCACCACCCCTGAACTCCCACCCGCCCTCCCTTCCCCATAACCCAGACAGACATTCACAGGCCCTTGAGTGATATTTAGCTCTAACATTAGCGAACATCGTCAACATCCAGCCCGTCGTTGGCCACACCTTCACTTTTCTGCACACGCTCAGATTTACAACTGTGTGTGTGTGTGTGTAGAAGTGTAACATCCAACATGACAGCCTTTTACTATTCTTGGATAGAAAAGCCCTTGTTTGCACCACTGTTTATCTTTCACCATACTCTTCTTCCCGGGGTGCATTTTGGACAAATTCTACCTCCATCAGGGTTTCCCAAACTTAAAGCCTCATTTTTTTAAAGATGCGCTTGATCCTTTTCATGTATGTATGTACACTATACCTTTATGCCAATATGTGACAGTGTTTCCCACAGGACCGCAATGTATCTGTGGCATGAGGTGTGTGGGAGAGGCTAAATACCATTGTCTAATTTGAACAATTGCATGTTCGGTTTGTCATAAGAAATGTGCAACACTATCTCATGTGTTTTGTAACCTTTTTTAACAGCATGAAGTTATTAACCTCCAGGTGTTTGTTTCATTTACGCGCATGCGTGAGCCTTACTTAACACGCAGTGGCGATTAAAAAAAACATCCATGGTGTGTTCTGCGCTCCATGTAAGGTTGCGCTGATTTTAAAGATAATGGATGACATTGCAAACAAGTCAGCTGTGCTATGCACGTATGAGGTGTGTTAAGAAGTAGAGTTACGACTGTGCAACGTTGTAACAGCAAGCTACACAGTTAGTCCCGATGTAACGTGCTTGTGAGCAAGGGTGAACACACCTGTTCTTTAAAAAAATATAAAAAGAAGCGGCAAAATCTTTCTGTGGCACGTCAAATGTAATTTTGGCAGGCCACCACAAATGAATGAATGTGTGGAAAACACTTTTGTGGTGTGTTTTAGTAGGTTTGAGCTGATAAGGTTTGGGAAACCCTGTTCTAACTGGACGAACTGGAGAAAGGGTGCATCCTTGAAAGGTGACTGGCTTTGGTAGCACCATGCACGGTGATTTTTGTCATTGCCCCCCCCCATTGTCAAGCATGCCGTGTTATCATTAATATTATTATTATTATTATTTACACTTCAACTCAAAAAGGAGAATTTGGGAGTACATTCAGAAAAAAGGCTTTTACAGCGCCGTGATATCATACATCTCAAATGAATTCAGGCCGGACCAAAGTGGAAAAAAATAGAACTTTTCAATGAATATAACAAAATAGACTATTTTTTTTAAGTGATGTTTGTCAGTCTGACACAGACGGGCCACGTTCCAATATTGGGAAGTGCTCTTCTTCCGCTTCCCTCACTTCATTCTGTGGAAGTGATGGAAAAGAGAGAAAGGGGCATCATCTTCATATTTGGAAGTGGTCCTGTTTAGCTCATAGATCATCCAGAGGTCACTTGAAGGACACCTGTCTTCATTGATTTAAAGTGTAGCCGCAGCAGCAGGACTGCAGCAGTCCCTCCGCTCCCTTTCGCTTTGGCTTCAAGTCGCGTCCTGTCGTTCCTGACTTTGCATGCGGTGTGTAAATTCGCTCCCGATGGACAGGAAGACTGGCAGCAGCATCGCCCCCACAAATCAAGGAGGCCAACACTGACGTACAGTATGTAGCGACACCTCACTCCCTCCTCATTTTTAAGGAGACCATATATGTGGTCTGCTGGGATCGCACATGCACCTGCCCGGAGGCCATGCAACTCACAACAAACACAAAGACACTTGAGGTTACGACACTCAGGACAGCAGAAGGCAACCACAAATGAAGGAGGAAATCACAGTATGGAGTGTGTGCGTGGATGTTATTGCTGTCTGAGTATTGCTTCACCTCCAAAATAACTACCATTCAAAGGCTAGTTATTGCTGGCAGCACGGCTGTCTAAATGAGAAAATGAGCTCCGGCGTCGGCTCAGCTTCCCTCAACAAACTCAGAGAGCGAACATTGGCTCCAGTCAACGTACACATGATCGCATCTTGTGATCATAATATTGGGAAAGAAATAAAACGCCATATTGAGGTCAGGATAACACAGCTGGCGCTGAACTCGGGACAAGAGTGGATTTTGTGCTTGTTGCATGCAAATGACAGCCAAGTTGACATGCAACGCACACAGCTATGTAGGGCCGCTAAAAACTTCTTTTCATGACTCTATTTGAATTTTGAAATGTTAGCCATGGGGGGCAACTCACTGGAATACTATTATGCTCTACTATTATCATTATAGTTTTTAAATTTTTTTAAAATTATTATTTAGTGTTAAATATTATTAATATTGTAAATAAAAAATAATTTGAGCAAGGAACCATATGTGATAAGTTTCTGTCGCAGCCAGACGAGAAAAATTAAATAATAAATGTAAAGTGTCACCATTTGTTTGTTGTTGTTTTTTAACCAAAAAAGAAATTCAACAAAAATAATTGGAGATACATGATTTTCCACTGGACAAGAATGGTATTGATATGTCATTTTGTATAAATATGATGATAAAAAAAAAATGCTAATATGTTTTGCTGTAGTGCCATACAGGTTAAAAGTAATGTTTTATCACTGCAACATCATCGTAGGTGCTTTGAATGTGAAAAAGTAACAAAAAAAGTATTTAAATGAAGTTTAATTAATTAAATTAAGTTTAATTTAAAAAAAGTCAATAAAAAATGTTTTCAAGTTAGTAATCCTCATTAAACAATGACATTATAATATTCAATTAATTTAGTTGTTTTTTTATGTACTTTTGTCATTTTACATTATTACAGTAAGTAATCCAATGAGTGACCCGTAATTTAAATAATCCTAATTGTTTAGGATGAAAGGAGCCAAAAACATTGTGAATTCTATTCACTGATTGGCTGCGAGGAGTCACATGGTTGATATGAGGGGTTAAAAACAAACATGGTAAGCTTCCATCACAGGTAACCTTCAGCAGGAAAGCAAATAGAGTGATGATGCAGCCTCCAGTGATGATGAAAAGTGCAAAGAGGGGCGGGGGTTGATGGCAGGGGGTCTCCCATGTGGGTGATGTGTGTGTGTGTCCAACACATTCACACACAATAATCCATTGAAAGACAAGTCCTCATTTTTTTCTCCTCGCTGTCTGTGGAGGACGCGAGGCCTGGGCATCTATTTTTAGCTGACGCCGCCTCTTTCGCTTGCCACGCACGTTCAGGGTGTGCAGGAGCTGAGCGGCGGGATGCTGCTCCAGACTGTGATGTTTGGAGAGAAAAAAAAGGTCTGCGTGCTCTTCGTCTCCCACGTTAATCTGCCGCTCGAGCAAAAGGCCGCACGATAATCCCTCGGTGCATGAAGAAGGACGAGCACATGTTGGCCAGAGCTGCATGGAACATGTGATGCACCTTCTGCAGAGCACTGGAAGGGCGTGGCACCAAAACGAGGGAGGGCGTATGGGGCAGCATGCACCATGGCCGCCTCTGGTGAGGAAGACAAAAAGGAAAAACCTTTGTGATGACGAAAAAGGCAGCCATCCGTGTGGTAGACGAGCAAAGCTCCTGCGTGGACCCGCTCCCTCTGTTGCAAAATACACAAGGTCCGCCGGGTCAGACGTCACTGGGAGTCCGAGCCCGTTGGGCCACGCTGGCGGGCACGCAACCGCAGCACACCAGCCACAGCGCCTTCTGGATCTCCTGGTTCCGGAAGGCGTAGATGACCGGGTTGATGACCGAGTTGTAGGTGGCGGGCACCAGCGTGGCGTAGGTGTATAGTGGTGGATACGTGTAGTCGGCGATGAGGGAGTAGACGGTGAAGGGCATCCAGCAGGCGGCGAAGGTCCCCAGGATGATGGCCAGCGTGGACACGCCCTTCCGCGTGGTGACATAGTGCGGCGTGGCGGCCAGGAAGTGGTGCTGCAGGGCAATCTGGTGGGCGTGGCGCATCACAATCTTGCAAATCTGCACGTAGAGCTGCAGCATGAGGCCGAAGAGCAGCAAGAAGGAGACAGACAGAACGGCGATGTTGTTCTTGGTCAGCGGGCGCACCACGCTGCACGTGGCCTCCTCCGCCAGGCAGTTGACGCCTGTGACGGGCAGCAGGCCCAAACACAGCGACAGACTCCACAACAGCACCAGCATGGTGTAGGTGAACGCCGCTGTACGCTCAGAGTTGTACGTGAGGGCGTAGTAGAGTGACAGGTAGCGGTCGATGGTGATGGCAAGCAGGCTGAAGACGGAGGCCGAGAAGGACGCCACCACCAGGCCCACCGTCAGCAGCTGGGCCGAGTCGGACTGCAGCAGGTAGGCACAGGTGAAGTGCAGCACCAGGCCCAGGCCGGCCAGTAGGTCGGCCAGAGCCAAGCTGCCGATCAGCAGGAACATGGGGGCCCGCAGCGCCGGGTTCTGCCAGATCACCAGGACCACCAGAGCGTTCTCGCAGGCAATCAGAGTCCCTGACGTGCACAGGACGACGTCCCACGGGTTGACTAGCAGGGGCAGCTGGCGAGGCGACAGGGACTCCTCCAGGGGGAACGTCCCCGGGATGCTGGCGTTGTCCGTGGGGCCCCCTCCTCCGCTAGCCCAGGCTGTGGGGTCAGGGGTGAGCCAGCTGGGGTTGGCCGGTGGCTCTTGGCTCATTGTGCCCCCCGTCTGCGAAAAGAGACAATTAGGACAGCTTGAAGAAAGCTACAGTACAGCAGGCCTGGACTTTGTAAAAATAAATAAATACATTTGAATGACCAATATTTTTAGTCCCATGCTTTCATGCTGACCCACTTTGACACAGACAACCGTTTCTTTCCTGCCACTGTTTATCCAAATGTACCAGCATTTGCGAAAACAATTTAACACATATGAATGAAAACTTTAGGGCTATGAAGCTCTACAGTTTGGTTCTGGTGCAAATTATAATTGTTTGGCTAAGCATGGGGTTAGGGTTAGGGTTAGGGAATCATCCAAAATATTCAAAAGACAAAACTTGGGAAAATAACCTGTTAAATGTTGTTATTTATGTAATAAGCATGTGAATCAGCACACCTTTTTCCAACTTTTAGGTGATACATGCATGCATGAGGTTCTGTGGTACAAATACCAGTGGTGGTACTCAGAAACACCCGTTTTTGTCTTATAAATAAAAAATCTCATGACATTAGAGACACACACATATGAAAAAATTGTACAAATAGAAATGTAACAACCCAAAACTAACTGAAATGTAATCCCTTTGGTGAAATATCCATGAGCTGCACTTAGGATACCTCTGATCTACATCAAACAGGATTTTGTAAAAACTAAATAGGGTATGGAGCAGGGTACAAGAACCTGTTACATATTGATATAAATCCAGATAAGATTTTTTTTTACCACTGCTGTGCATAAATATGAGATGTCTATTAATAGGTGATGATCCACAACAGGATTGTTTTGCCTTGGTGGGGGGTCTGACCTCTACTGAGAGCTGGTTTCACTCCTGCAGCAATAAAATACATAAAATGTAAACTATACTGCTAGATTAGCATTTCATTGGTGCAGACATTGTATTTCCTACTATTGCAGTGGTGTCCAAAGTGCAGCCTGTGGACCATTCGTGTTGTTTTTGGCTTATGGCCCATTGTCAAAATCAAATTTAACCAAAAAAACAGACAAAAGAGTCATTCCACTGAACCGGTGCCATTTGTGTCCCCAGGAAATGTACAACTGCACAATAAAATTAACTGTGAAATATTTAAAAAATAATGGAAAAATGGCATTTGTTGTCTGTCCTATTTTATGATTCCTATTTACCATGAAATAGAGTATAATAATAATAATTCTTCAAAAATGTTATGTAGGCCTGTCTTACATATTTGTGTTAGTCATTATCTCAGCTATACTTGAAGTTTATTTTCTTAAAAATAAAAAAAACATTTTTGTTAAAATTCACACTTTGATGTGTCCCTGGGTTTTCACTCAGTCCTGTTACCCTGACATATTACCCCACTCACAGGAAGTTGCATCATTCAGATCCTCTGCAGGCCATGGGAAGCCCAAAAGTAAGTTCACTCATTTACTTTTCCATGTATTTGATATTTCAACTGGGGGGGGTTCTTACAATGTCACCACAGTCCTGTTACCGAAAGGATTTTTTATTTTTAAAAGATTTTTGTAACTTTCATGAATTTGCTAATTTTAGTCATCTTGGATTAAATTAAATAAAGTTGCCCTAAATGGGCCAGTATACATGTTGAGGAGTTAAATATTTGTATTATCAGAGTTTAAAAAAAGACTGAAATTTAAATTGAGCTTGAGAATTACAACAAACAAATGTCACCGACTCTGTGGAATGGCCGGACAGGTATTTATTTTATTTTATTTTTTAAGACAATTAACAATATCCAAATGGTCCGCCATCCTTTGATTTTTCATGATGTGGCAAAAGTTTGGACACCCCTAATACATGCAAGTGAAGGAGCGCACAGCACAGTCAGCAGGCCTCCAGGCGAAAGCAGGCCACATTTCTTCTCACACAATATCGACAACACCTCCACCGGTGCCGCTAATAATTCAGTGATGCTCCAGGGCTGGAGGAACCCCACCCAAAGACTGCCTTCAATAGAAGCAGCAGCATAAAGGCACCAAGTGGCCATATGTTCCTGCTGCTACATGGCCGGTGTGTGCACCTCAAAGAGCACAAACAGCGGCTGCGGCGGCTGCTGCTCCACGTCAGCAAAAAGGATGCTGGAGAGGGAGGAAAGGGTGGTGGGATGGGATGGGAGATGCTCAATGTTTCTCAAGCTTACCTTGACTCTGTGAGCGGAGACTTGAGCCGTTCAAATGCAACCTGCGTCCATGTCGGCGAGGAGGGAGGGATGGAGGATGTGGAGGGGGGGATGCGGCGGCTGCTCTCTGGGCTTGGACACGATGGTGGTGATGATGATGATGCGAGGATGGAGAAAAAAGGAGACGGTGCAGACTGCGGCTGTGCGAGGAAGCTGAGGGGTGGGGTTCTGTGATGGATGGAGGAGGGAGGAGGTGGCACAGTCTGTGGACATAGTTACATGCCCTTGCCCCCCAAAAAACATAGGATGTCTTTTACTTCCGCTCATGTTAACATTGCCGATGGTTGGTTAGTGAGCTGGTTTACGCAACAAAATAGAGGAGTTGGACAGGGGCAAATGTAAAATGAGCTAAAATGTGGTGCAGATACGACGACTCGTTTTGCATACGGATGCAGTAATGGCTCATCCAGATGAAATCATTAACACATCTCGTGCTATTCTGGTCCTGTCTGCGCTATTAAACGTCAACTTAACGCACCATCTACTCCCGCATAAGTGAGGCCCTGATGGCAAATATCAGCATTTTGTTTCCTGCCTTGAGGGACTAAAATGAATGAAAATAGCTCTTGTTGCAGTGGCAAACAAGTCATACCAGCCAGCGTCACTAAGAGGCGATGTAGAGCAGCTATGAGTCATCAGTGTGCACCTATGGGACCCACAGAGAGAAAGAGCGAGCCGCAATACTGGCTTTATTTCTTTTTCTTTAAAACAGAAAACGATTCACGATTCAGGCTGTCTTCCTCTCTCCGAGTGTTAAACTCACCAACACCTATAAAACGTATCAAAAGTGCACCATAGTGTTAATACATCTCCTCCAGGTCAGAATATCTTCCAATAATATCTTTTTTGTCATATTTATACAAATACCATTCTGTACACTGTAGAAATAAACAATCCAGGTCACCTTTTTAGTGAGATGCCTCCCACCCCCAATCATCTTGATTTCCTCAGGGTCTGGGGGCGGGGTTTGACGTCACATGGCATGAATGATTTAAGACTCATTCATGCTGCAAACATCTGTACAAGCCTCATACTACATCTTTGAAAGTATTTTTTGACAGTTTTCATTGGTTGTTGTCCCAGCAGCAGCAGCAGCCAGAGAGTGGATGGGCACAGCTAACCCCATGCAGGCTGCTATGTTGCATTTAATGTCTTCCCATCCTCACAGAGGGGACAAAGCATGTTCACGTCTAGTCCCTGGACTGGTAGAAGAGGATGTAGCCCGACTCTGAGTTCTTGGAGATCTCAGACGTGAGGCCGTAGAATTCCTCGATGGCCTGCGCGTCTATTTTCTGCACCACAAAAACAGCCTGCTTTAGATCCATGACACCGCAAATAAAATCTGTCAAATACGTCAAAGTGCTAGAGAGCAAAGGACTGATCTGCGATTGGACTCGCTTACCTCCACGATGTCATCATCAAACAGTAACCAGAAGTCGTGACTCTTCACAATGGCTATGTAGTGACCTCTGTTTGGACCACTGGGAAAACATCAACAGGACAAAAGCGTTATTTCCCGTTCAGTTTGACAAGAAACAACACCAAAAAGTGGCAGGCATCAGTTATTTTGTTACCCTAACAACTTCGGGCAGCAGAAACCCCATAAAACTGTCAAAAACACTTCAATCAACACCTTTCTTCGTGTGATGGCAGATATTTGCTCAACTGTAGAAAATACCAGCCGTCTGTTAGGGAGTGAGGCATTTAAAAGAGAGAGTAGAAAAACTAATCAAAATTTAGCACATGTCCTCATTCAGTTGCTAGGTGTGGTTATTTACTCAACTGCAGAAAGTACCAGGAGTGTATTAGGTTGGAAGGCATTTATCAGAGTGGGGGAGGCTGTCATTTATAAATGTACTTTTTTATGTCAATCAAAAAAGCACACATTTCTTTGTGTGTGTGTGGGTAGGACAAGGGGGTCAATTATTCAACCGCATAAGGCATTTTTCCAATGGGGAGAAGGCCTTTATTTGGGAATGTTTTCTTTTGAGCGCCCAAACAAGCTACAATGTCGCAAAACGTACCCAACGTCTATTAAGGGTAAGGCATTTATCATATAAAATGAAAGGCATTGTTATACTGGCATCCAAAGACCTACTTTATGGACTTTTCTTTCACAGTGGTTGGTGCTGTTTATTTACTCAACAGCGGAACATACCAGGCGTCTATTAGAGGTGAGGCCTTAATTTAGACATTTTCTCCCCCCCATGCCTAATTCTTTTCTGGTCAAAGTTGAAATGTTTAGCAGGTTTTGTTCGTCAATGCAGCACTGACTATTTAAACTCCATCGTAAAGTTCAGCTTTACAGATGCCAAATGTGTGTAATACTACTAATGACGTGTACTGTGCCACATGGTGCTTTCAGATGTCGTAACAGAGGTAGTTAGTAAAGCCCCGTGGCTGAAAGACCTGTTGGTTTTTTACTAAGGGGGAAAAAGGAGGCGTCTAATTGAGGTGAATTGTCTATCTATTAAAGCACACCCTATAATTAATTGGGGAACGGCATCTACCAGAGCAGAGGCCACATGTTTATCATACAACCCTGAGGTGACAGCGACACACCTCCCGCAGTGCACCACCACGGCCACCAGGTCGTAGAGCCTCTCGGGGTTGGTGGCGTCTCCGGATGTGTTGAAGAGGCGGAGCTCCAGCGGGAAGACGACGCGGTAGGACAGCTTGGTGTAGCGCTGCAGCTGCTCCATGTACTTGAAGCGCTTCAGGTGCAGAGCCAGGATCATGGGCAGCTTCTTGACACGCATCCTGGGATTAAAAGGGACGCAAACGTCTATCAGCAGCAACGTACACGGTGAATGAACGCACAAGACGAAGCCTGCAGACCTCTTGTGCGCCTCCTGCTTGCTTCTGCATTCTTCACAGTAGTATTTGTACTCGCTGCAAAGTGTCTCCGTGTTGCTGAAGCCTCTGCTCAGAGCAGACAGATTTTTTTTTTTTTATGAATGAAGGAAAGAGGGAACTGTACATGAAACACATTTTACCTGAGGCAGTGTGTTATGGAGGTATTCTGTTCTACATCCACAGAAAGGTCCAGAAAGTCCTCATCTTTGCTGCTTATCTGGAGAGTAAATGATGAGCAAACAATGAGTCAAAAGTGCTGTTGCACTCCAGGCCTCTAGGGGGCAGCAATGCACATGACAAAGACTTTCTCCACCACGCTCTGCTGGATGTGGTGGCTTTTTTATTGTCTCTAAACCTACTCTTTGTCATAGTGCTGTGATGTGACAGTGAGTGCACAGCTAATGCCATCGCTAGGGCCCTGCCATGTTCTTACCGTTTCACAGGTGAGGCAGCGGGTCTCATTGGTCAGCGTGCCTTGGAAGATCTCGTGCACCCAGGTGGGGGCGGGCGTGGCGTTGCTGTTGTTGTTCTGCGAGTCCAAGGTGCCGTTGGCCAGGCGGCCGTTGGTTTTCTCCTGCTTCCTCTCCTCCTGCAGTAGATCGGCAATGGTGTTGAGCAGGTAGTTCAAGAACTCGTGGGCGTCCTGCTGCATGTAGTTGTCAAACAGCTCTGCACAGGAGAGGAAGAGAGTTGTGAGTCATGTTGGAAAGACCAACTGGGCGGGCAGTGGCTTACCATTCTCCTTGCGGAGCCGCGTGATAAACTTCTTTGGCGGTATGACGCCCACTTTCCGCTTCTGGTTGGCAATGCTATGGAAGAGGTCGGCCAGGCAGGTGAGCAGGTTTTCCTTCCGCCGAGGCTGGCTGCGGTACGCCAGGATCTTCTCCCGGAACGGCCGGCAGAAGTAGAGCGCCTGCAGTACTGAGTTGCAGTAGCAGGTGTTCCCAAACTGAAAGCGTTTAGTGACATTGTGAGTACAAGTGACGCGCACATGAAAACATTGTGTGAGAAGGAGACGCACATTGACCAGGCCAAAGTAGTGCTCATTGACCGGAAATTGCTCAGATCCAATCTCTTTCTCCAGAGCAGAGGCATTGGCGCCCTGTGGGTGCATAAAACGGATATTACATCCGGTGATATTTTGGGTGGAACAATCACGTAACCACTACATCTTCTGCATCCAAAAGTAAAGAGCCAGGCTTGGCATTCTCAAGGTCATTTGTTAGTGGAATGAAAGAGAAATCACAAGGCTGCCAAGACAATACGTCACCCCTGGAAACAAACACAGAATGTATCACTGCGTGTGTACACATAGCGAGTCATCGTGGTAGAAAGGTGTCAAAGGGTTTACTAACTTGACTCAGTCAGGAAAGCAGCTGCCATTAGTGATTTAAAGAGAATTTAAAGGTGACATTGTGCACAGGGTGCAGGACAAGGAGCTGCAACTGCGCAGTTTACGTGAAACCATGTCGTCATTGCATTCCGTTAGCAATACCAAGCAGCATGTCCCCTAAATGGAAACGTGCATGCTATTTCCCAGCCGAGCGCCTTTAAATTTACAGTGTTTATTGATTGTTTCGTGTCTTTTCTCCAGCGGCGCTCCAGCAGTTAGCAAGCTGTCACTTGGAAAGCCGCTGATGTTAGCTCGTTGGCTAGCTAGCTGCAGCAGGTGCTAATCTCAAACAAGCAATAGTGCAAAAAACATACAGACGTTGTCAAAGTATTGGAGAAAAAAACAAAACAAGAGATCAATAATTTGTCTAGCATCGTTAGCAAACAGTGCAGAGCACTGCAATGGCTAACACACAAGAGGTATAATGTATGCATTTAGCAGATCGCATACTAGACACACTTAGTCCACTCACCATGGTACAAAAAGAGGCAAATTTGGAGACTGTCATTAGGATTTCCATTCAGGTAGCGCCATCTTCCAGCACAACGCCGAGCGCTCACAAGACAAGCTCCCCGGTTGAGGGCAACAGACGACCGCTCGGCTAAGCTAAGGCTGCCAGGCTCCTCCAGCTAGCATTCACCGCACTCTACTTCCGTATTTGACAGAGCATACTCGATAGTGCGGGTGTTTACGTTTGTTTTCACAGCGATTATCTGTCATTTCGCATCGTTCTACATTAAAATCTTACGTGTATGATATCGATTAGGTGACGCTAATGACGTTCGATACTGCTAACATGTCATCCAAAAAAAATCACACCGTATATGAACTATTGCGCATGCGTGCCAGTGAGGTAATGGCAGTTAACTTTTTTTTTTAACCAATTCTCATTTAAAAATATATACTGTGAAAATCAAAATGTTTACAGTGAAACACCTTTCATGTATTATTTACCTTTCATTTATTTGTCTTGCCTAGACTAAGCCGTCAAGGAATGGCTGTGATGTTACTGTTCAAATATAATTCAAGATCAGTAGATGCTTACGAGTGACACCGGTCAACTGACACTCCAAAGACCTGTAAAGCTGATTCTGGGTCAGCCACTCGCTTTCTCTTGGCTTTTTACTCAGGCAGCCTAAAGGCAGCCTCATCAGCCCCAACTAGGCGGAGTTTGTGGGCCTTCTATCTCTCTTTCCGCTATACCCGCCATCTTGTTGAGACCGGGGGTAAGATGTTCTCCGGTTAAAATATTTTAATTTGCGCTTTAATATGAGTTGTTTCTGTGGTATTTGCACTCACGCACGTGCTACAATGTTTTCATTGTGCGAGAGTCGTAGATATCCCTGGTAACCTTTCCCAAAAGCGTGGTAGAGTCCACGAAACATTAGCAGTAGCCGCGGCGTGGCTCTCCATGTGATGTGGGCCTAGCAGGCAATGATGGGGAAAAAGCACTTAACACATTTGACAGCGTGTCAGACCACCGTGTAATAACATTTACAGTCTTGATTTGTTAAGTTAGTAAACATTTAATTTGTTTGATTGTTAGCGGCCAACTGCACCATACGGTAGTTTGTTGTAGGAGTCTTATGTTAGTAGTAGCCATACAACAAAAGGGAAGAAGTGTACGTTACTGCTCTGTGTGAGGAGGCGGACCTTTGCACAAGACTGGTTTCTAATAGACTACAGGTCGGACATTTATTTTATATTTATACCGACTGCCATTGCAATTTCAGTAATCAGACATCATGACTAACACCAGAGGCAAGAGGAGGGGGACCAGGTACATGTTCAGCAGGCCATTCCGCAAGCATGGTGAGTGTTGTGGTGTTTATGATACATGCAATATCTCCGCAGAATGCACTCATTAACACAATTACATTCCAACTCCACAGGCCCGATTCCGCTGTCCACTTACATGCGCATCTACAAGAAGGGTGACATTGTTGACATAAAGGTAAGCCTTTGAGTATGGTGGCTGCTTTTGAGTACATGGCTGTTTTGTGGCCTTAAAGAGATCAGTTAAGTGTGGTGATATCTTCTGTAGGGCACAGGTACTATCCAAAAGGGTATGCCACACAAATGCTACCATGGCAAGACTGGACGCGTGTACAATGTGACCCAACATGCTGTCGGCATCATTGTCAACAAGCAGGTCAAGTAAGTAGATGCACACGTATGACCTAGGGAGGTTTGCACTGACTTGGAGCCAAGACATAATATTTGGATCCGTGTCAACATAATCGCAAGTCTGGAAGTGAAAGTTGCAAGCTTGTAACCCCATTTTCACTTTGCCATGTGGACATGTAATGTCCTCTGTGGTCATTCACGTGGGGGAAAGCACTTTGACCTCCCAGCACCCTCAGCCTGATTTCCTGTTGGAGCTGAGGTGCAAGTGAGGTGACAACAATAGGGTTGGGTATTTAATTGATACACAATTGTGGTGTTACACTAGCATTTCAGCAGTGTTGGCTGTTAACCATACATGCAAGAATCATGTATTCATTGAGCAAAATGATGTTACTTGCACAATATCACTTTCAAGCACTTGTTGCTGAGTCTGCATGTCCTGAGGTGAAGTACAACTAAATTTTGTAGCGTGTTGGCCTGAGCATTTTAGCGAGATGGTGCAGCTGAAAAACTGGTAACTACAGTTTACTGGTGCTGTTATGGCACCAAGTATTGATACCATCCTGCAACAACAAGTAAACATACTGTTTACTTGTTGTGAAGGAAATGGAACAAGCAGTCGTGCGAATGCCTTTTTTCTTTAATGTTGGGGCTGCGGGTGGTTTTTGCCAACAGAGGCAAGATCCTGGCCAAGAGGATCAATGTGCGCATTGAGCATGTGAAGCACTCAAAGAGCAGAGACAGTTTCCTGCAGCGCGTCAAAGAGAATGAGAGCAAGAAGCTGGCAGCAAAGCAGAACAACACCTGGGTGGAACTGAAGCGGCAGGTAGGAGCGACACAAACGTGTCTTCTTTCAGCCAAGCTTTTGAGTATGTGATGATCTGCCAGTAGCAGCTAGCATCTCTCTTCTTCTCTGCAGCCAGCTCCTCCTCGTGAGGCTCACTTTGTCAGCACCAAGAAGAACCAACCACAGCTGCTGGAGCCCATCCCCTATGAGTTCATGGCTTAATGTGCTCGTTCTAATAAAATGTTTGTTCACAACTCTTCTGCTGTTGCTCTTATTTTCACACCCTTCTACAAACACGCTATAGTCTCATTGGGATGCTTTGTTGGAAGAAAATAACATCCTCCTCTGTCACCTAACAATACCACTGTTATAAAATGTGATACTTGTATTATTTTGGACCAGAAAGTGGATGATTGTGTTTAGGTAATTACTGTACACTAAAGTGCTGGAATAGCTGATTTTGTAAAGGTTTTCGCAGCCTTTAAAAGTAAGTCGCGTCAGTGTCAAGCCATTTACAGAGTCTTTACTAATTTGAGGGCACAATACAAGATTTTCATGAGTTTTGCTGGCATTTGATCTGTCATTACTGCCTGCCTGTGTAGCCCAGGGTTGGGAACCTTTTTGGCAAAGAAAGACATATTTTTAAATATATTACCGTGGGGGGCATATAATTTTTTTAAACACTAAATATAATTGAATGTATGCATTTTAGGCAAGACCAACAATTTTAGAATATAAGTCTCTGAAATTATGTTCAATAACGTTATACAGAAGATAATCAGTAAGTAAAATCTGGTGGTGCGTGGTTTTGTGCCGTACTTCGTATCTTTTCGCTATCTTAGTCAAAAGGGCTCTGCAGAGTTAGCCGAGTATTTGATCAAAGGAGGGAAGTTTCTGAGTTTTGGTGTCTGAAATGGAAAATATCAGGACAGCTGGCATTGGCCCTGGCCACCTGCATTGCGGTAGAAAATGGATGGATGGATTCAAATGTGAAAGTTTTATTATGATGAAAGTTTGATGTTTATTTTTAACACTGTGATTTTTGTAACTTTTTACTTCAAAATGTTTGCAAAAAATTAAATAAATACATTTGATCGTGTTACGAAATGTCTTGAGAGCCAGATGCATTCATCAAAAGAGCCACGTCTGGCTCCCGAGCCATAGGTTCCTCACTCCTGGTGTAGCCCATCACGAGTAGTACTGTTGGTAAATATCCACTAGAGGGCAGTGTACCGCTGTGCTATGAAACAGCAGGCATTAACGTTAATGTTTAACGATGACTCCTGAAGATTGTAATAAAGGATTTTAGAAAATAGAAAGAAATGTATATCACAGTGTTAACTCTCTTCACGTTGCAAATATGAACAATATATGCAAATAAGTGTATAGTTGCGTATAGATATGTAGAAAAATGAAAGCATTTAAAGGCAGAAAAAAATTGTCGAGCATGTTTACGTGTGTGTGTGTGTGTGTTGTGTTTGTATGTGACAAATAGGTTATCTCATGAAACCTGGGTACTTTATCCAATATTGACACAAATTAGCTCCAGTTTGCAGAGATAGGGCCAGCATGAAGGATGTAATGTGTACATATGTGCGAGATAAAGACTGAGCCAGTCAAAGCGTTATTTTCAAAATTTTCACGCGAGTGACCTTGAGAGATGACTCAGAGGAAGATGATGGATTCACTTGAAGCTTTTTGAGGACAAAATGCTTGTTAACACGCTCGCATTGCACACGGTCAAGTCCACATTGCATTACGTTCAATCATGAGCCAACAAATGTGTTCATACTACTTCAGTGCAAAGGTAACAACTAATAAATACATGCATTCAATTACATTACATCCATACATTAAATAAGCTGGACAAATTAAATACAAGTCAAATCAACTATAGTCATCAGTCATGTTGAAAAGAGCCAATCAAAAAATAAATATAAATAAATTAGCCACAAGTCATGTCATAATGAAATAAAACAATTACAATTTCATAATAAGACAACATTTAAATACAAATAAAATACAACAAAATATAAAATAAATGAGCCACCCAAAAAAATGTAAATAAAATAACAACTTGTCCTGCCATGAGACCATAATCTGATTCAATTGAATTAAGTAAATTATCCAGTATGTTGGAATGAGTCCAAAATAAACTAATAAATTAGTCAACCAGAAACAAAATACCATAAATTAGCCACCAGTCATGTAATATCCAAAATATATAATAAATTACCCAATATATACTGTATATATTTTTATATTTTCGCATTTTGTTTAAGAAAAAAAACGCTAAGTATTTTTCTGGCATTTAAATGTGTGTGTGTGTGTGTGTGTGTGTGTGTGTGTGTGTGTATTCTCCCATCTACACTTGCATTGTGTGACTCATGGAGGTTACTGATTGAATGAACAAGAAGCAAACAGAGAAGGAGAGAGAGGGAGTGTGTGTGCGTGCGTGTGTGTGTGTGTGTAGTTTGACAAGGAGGAGACTATTTGGATAAAAGCGTTGGAGTATGAACTCCTTAATCACTCACGTTTGACACACACGCACACACACAGCTGCATCGACCCGTTACATGTTACATATTAACCTGACACACACATGCACGCAGTGCTAATTGGATGTAGCTCCACTGATTCAAGTGGACTTTTACAGGCACCAAAATGCATGAAATTAGGTCATGTTGCATGACCTCAACATAAAAGGTGCGCATGCACAGGAGAATGCATGCATTTCCAAATCTAATCGTCGTTTAACAGTGGGAGAGATGTTGAGAGATGTTTCCAATATGTTGACGCCTCTCGTGGAGCTGAACAAAATGTCATAGAGACATTTGTACAACCACAATAATCACACATTTTTTATACCAATACCTCTCTCTTATGGTGCAGGTGTACCCAATGAAATGTCCTCCCCCATTTAGCATGAAGCGTGGTGCTGATGAATTTGCTTTAATAGTCCCACTTCCTCTTGTGGTATTCTGCATGTTTGTGTGTGTGTTTTAAAACAGGAAAATCCCATTCTGAGTCAAAGAGTGCACACCGTGTCTATCTATGTGTGTGTTAGGTGTGGTATCACCTTGTCAGGCTCATATATGTGTATACTAAGCTGCACGTATTGATCGGCAGCTCCAGGGAGGGTGGGGGACCGGATGAGGCTGATAAGCGCGTGTCTTAACCCCGGCATGCTCACCTGGAGCGTGAGAGGGCACGGAGGTAACATCCAACAGGCTCTCAATAGGCCTCATTCACACCAGGCAGTCAAAGGTTTCACATGGGAGCAGGAGCCTGATGTTTGGACAGGAAGATAGCAGATTCCACAGCAGTGTTTGTTTCATTGCATTTCTTTTATTCAATCTGTGGACCCTGAACGCCTCTTTGGAGAGCCAGAAGTGTCACGTGATTTCTATCAGCCAATCAGCAATAATCATAACATCGCAAAATGTACTGCTTATGCTGCATTCAGTCATGTTTGACCATGCTTGGAAACCCTCCCGTTCTCTGTGGGAAACTCCTGTATTTTGCCCTTCTTCTCCGTTGCCCTCCCGTTTAATAGTCTCCAGTAAATTTCCTGTATTTTAACTTTCATTAAAAAAAGAAACCCTGTGAGGTACTGCAGATGATAATGGTGACGGTATTCATGCTTGAGCCACAGCAGTCTGTGGGGCTAACGATGCCATAACGGTGCAACGCATTGGCAGTGGGCAGTCACGTCTTTCCACCCCCCTTCTGGCTGAGGGGGGATGGAAAAATTTGCTTTATTTTCCCTTATTTTCGGAAAATTTCTCTTATTTTTAAATGCATATATTGACATGTATGTGTTTGACTTTACTGTATGTCTTTTTTTTATATTGAATACAGAGCAATTTGTATGACATATTAAAGTGACTTAATACTTCAAGTGTTTTTGAATTTTGATAACATTTCTATAAAAATATCGATAACGTTATATAATATATATATAGGTTTTCAAATGAATTTAACGTGTGAAAAAGCAGCAAAACATTTATTCTATCAATATTTGACATTTGTTCAGCTGATACGACAAATAATTACAGATATTTTAAGTTTTGTTGTTTGTTGAATTCCACCAAGCAGCAAGTAATCATGTGACCAGGAAAGAGAATTCTACAATTTGATGTCACTTACGGTACGATATTTTATCATGAAAAGGACACAAATCTTTACATTCAGATGGTTTACGTTCGTGCTGGAGCTCTTTCACTTTACCTTACAATATGTATTTTATAGTGAATACAGAGCATATATTTTATTCACAAAATGAACACGCAGTGTAATTTTTGGTGCTGTTTTTGTCTAAAAAAAGTGTCTAAAATGATTGTGCCCAGCCAATTCTACCTAGCAGCGAAATAGTACCGCCGCAGTTTGTTTGATCAACTTATATTTGATGATGTTTTATAATAAAAATGACTTAGAACATAGACATGAATTTAAAAAGTATATAGAGACGGAATTGTTGTTTTCCTAGTATGGTCATTAAGAAAAAACACCTCATTAGAATGAAATATGACATATATTAGATTCATTAGCGCTTTTAGTTGCAAAATGAAGATCTTGTAATGTACTTGGTAATGAATTTTGGTGTATTTCAGACAGTGCCCTTTAAGTTATATTGCACTTTTATATCTGTGGAAAGCTAGATTGGAGTGTTGATAAGGTTAGGCAGTGAAGGGATGCAGACAAGTCGTCTGCCTCCGAGGCTGGAGAAGCCACAGGTGACATGTTTAAAGCTGGAATCAATCAATGAAAGTGGAAAAAGACATTTACAATGTTTGAGCAACAATGTGATCGCTGTTACAAGCAGGACGCCCTCATCTTCTTCTTCTCATCCTTTCTTTCAGCCTTTGCTGTTCTGGAAACAAAAATCAAGCATGGACTCCCCCTTGTTTTCCACCCAAGTGGTTCAAGCCAATAAGATAAATCAAGCACAGGTGAGCAGCAAGATGTAGGTCAGTAATGGTCCTGCCCTCCTTCGCACACTAAGTTTTTGACAAAAACAACACCACATCTGACATATCTTATTAAAGATGGGGGAGCGGCTGAAGGGTCAAAAAGGCTACGTTTGCTCCTTTTTTGGCTGCAAAGCCCAATTCACAAAGTCGTGGAAGCTCGAGGCCCACCTTTGCAAACACACAGGATTGGTAAGTGACTCGCAAAGGCCCAGCTGCTTCTGTCCTTTCATCTCCTTTATGTGTCCAATATTCAGAAACCGTTCTCCTGCGAGAGCTGTGACAAGAGCTTCTGCACTCGCTACCAGCTCACCAGGCATGAGCTCCATCACAGCGGGGAGAAACGTCACAAGTAAGACCCTCTTGGCTCGCCAGCGCCGTTCAGTGAATGCATGAGTCTGCTTTCCTCAGAGAAGCATGCGGATAGGCTCAAACTGATAACTGTGTACAAAAACACGATTAGACCGCTTGTGAAATAAGATGCTGGGCTTTTGCTCTGATTAGGTGGGAAGGAGAACTTGTCAGAGTTGAAGTAAATTAGTCATCAATTACTATGGTAAAATACTCAATTTTATCACAAAATGTCTGCAGGTGCCATGTTGATGGATGCTCTGAGGCCTTTGGTCGACACGCCAGCTTGAAAAAACACATCGCTCGAGTCCACCAGCACAAGGCCAAGCGATACAATGTAGGACATTTATACAAGTTACTGCCAAGACCTTGCTTGCTTGCTTGTCTTGTCCTCCAGTGTAACCATCCAGGCTGCATAAAAGACTTCAGCAAGAAGTTCCAGCTGAAGGCCCACATGGGGGAACACGAAGGCCTTTTGCTGTTTCAGTAAGACAGCTTGGTTCAGTAGAAACTTTCTTTTTCTCCCCCTTATTTTATTTTATTTTTTGCTTTAGTTGTAAGGTCAACGGCTGTGCAAAAGACCTCCCCTCACTTGGCAAGCTAAAGCACCATGAGAATATGCACAAAGGTTAGTTGATTACGTCTCCAGTCGTAAGAATGCATGTTTATAGCCAACAATGTGTTCTGCAGGTTACCCCTGTGAGGAAGAGCTGTGCCCTTTCCTGGGAAAAACTTGGTCTGAGTACCAGAAGCACAGGACACAGCACAGAGGTACGACCGGTGCCATGTTCGTTCTTGCGCTGCAGGCCTTTTGACAGGTTTTGTTGTTGTTTTGCAGTCAAGTTGCCATGCCAAACGTGCAAGAAGCAGTTCAACAACGCCTGGTTCCTGCGCCAGCACGAGCTGCAACGCCACACTGGGGGAAAGAGGTGCTTCCCGTGCCCTAAAAAAGGCTGCGGCAAGACGTTCACCAGACGTTTCAACCTGGACAGCCACGTCCTGGGCGATCACGAGGGCAAGAAGCCCTTCAGCTGTGCCTACGCCGGCTGCGGGAAGCGATTTGCCATGAAGGTAAACACAAACACACTCCAAACCTAACGAGCGAGATGAATCTGAACACTTCTCCTTGGAATCGTGACTTGAACTATCAAATGCAGTAGGAATTGTCCCTAAGGCTGCATTGCGCTTGGTTAAAACACATTTACATGGAATTTTATAACTGTTTTTAGGAAAGTCTTTGGCGACATGGAGTGGCGCATGATCCACTCAAGAAAAAGCTGAAGGTAATGCCAGACTTGAACATTCATCTGAATTTGAATTAAAATGTATGAATTTTAATGTTGTCAAAAGTAATGATATATTCAAATGTTTCCCCTTGTAGAGGCTGCACCCCAGGAAGACTCCGCCGTGGAGCGCTGCACAGGCCAGACTGCACACTGCAGAGACCAACAAGCTCGCTGCCAAGCTGTACAAAACTAATTTAGATGACCCTAAATATTGAGGCTGATTTATTTAAAAAAAAAAAAAAAAAAGTTAGTGGTTAAACTTATTTTCTGTTGGCTAATATTTTTGTTCAAATAAAATAAAGCCTCATCAGTACTGCAAAGTTGTAAAAACGTGGCTGCATACTCTTTGCAGGAAATATTTATTAAAGAGGACACACATTCTCACGTATAAAATTACAGCTGATTGGACAGCTGGTTGTCATGGTGATGGGTGGGGCTGAGGGCAGGTGAGCCCCCAGGTTGTGGCAGGTTACTAATATAATAAGGCCTCAGGCTCATTCAGCTGGATCCAACGCTGGTGCTGCAGGAGATCAGAAGTCATTAAAGGTCCACTTTGAACGGTGCATCCACCTGAATAGAACCCTGGACTCTACAACTGCATGGGGGGGGGGGGGGCGAACACGGCACATATCACCTAATAAATCCATCTCTCCGTGTGTGTCTGCTAGAGTGAACACATGACCATATGAGCACAGCGGTGTGTTGGAGTGCAGTCTGTCAAGAGGCATGGCACAATCTGCACTACCCGCTCAGAGCCAGTTGGGTCCAGCTGGGTCTGCCCTCCATGCTTTTTGGTCCTGATGTGGAGCGATGGACAGGAAGCGTGGATCACATCACCGGAACATTCTACGAGCTGCTGCTGGTATACCAGCCGGCCCGGCTATACCAGGCTGCCGGGCCAGGAGACCACCGTCAGCGCCACCCGGCTGCGCTGCTCCTTCAGCATGGGGACCAGCGCCGTGTGACTCATACCTGCTGTCGACAGGCCGTTGACCGCCACGATCATGTCACCACACCTCCAATAAACGCACAGGTCAGTGTGGATGAACCACAAAATGTACTTCAGGCCATCTGGCATCCAGGAGGCCATGACTCACTTGAGGCGCCCGTCGTAGTACGCCGGCGTGCCGAGGACGATGGTCTTGATGAAGAAGGCCTGGTTGCCGTGGATTTCCTCATACCCCCCCACGATGCTGAACCCCCAGCTGCCAGGGTGGCTCCTCCGCAGGACGATCTCGTGACTGCTGTGCAGGTAGCTGACACCAAAAGTACAAAGCACACTATAGCACATGGCAGGAGCCTTCGGGCAGCCATATTTGGGTTTGTTTTTTAAAAGGCTACTTGATGTCAGATGAGCAGGACCATACTATTTTTGATTCTAAGGCAAAAAAAAATCCTCTCATAAAAGTGGAAACAAATGTTGAATGCAGGCATAGTGGTTCAAAAAGAGAAAAATCTTTCTATCCTAATTCTATCCAGATTTATGCCAAAAAGTTTTTGGTATTTTTTTTACAGAGTGGTATTGAGAAACTGGGGATCGTGCGACCTTACCTGGGCAGGCCAAGCCACATGACCCACGAAGGCGACCAATTGGCGTCAAAGTCGCAGTCGTGCGTGTGCGGCAGCAGCTGGTCGCGGTCACGCTCCTCCACCATGCTGACCTCCAGCACCCTCAGCTGCACCGAGGGTGAGGCGGCGCTGGCCTTCAGTGTGCCCACTGCCTCGCTGTGGCTCAGGTAGGTCAAGTCCTGCGCGTTGATGCTCAGCAGGACGTCGCCTGTAGAAGAAGACCATGTCTTACTGATGTAATTTCATCACAGGGATTGTTTTTGTCTTCTCGGGTCACCTCGTTTGATTCGCCCGTCCCTGGACAAGCAGCCGTGTGGTTGGACGCTGGTGACGAAGATGGGCAGCTCGCCGCTTTTGCTGCCCCGCCCCCCTGCCACCGTCATGCCCAGAGACTCATGAGGTTCCTTCTTCACAGTGATGTGCTTCTCCTTGCAGGTGACACACTGGGACAGGTCCTGTAGAAACACACGTCCACTCCATTGAGTGTCAGTGATCGTCTTCTAATATCTAATAGTGTACCTAATATTTTGGCATTTGTGCGCTCACCCTGTGGGTGCTGGTGCGTGAGAGGTGCACGGGTACAGGACTTGGAGTGGTGCTGTGGTTAGGCAGGAAGTGATCAAGGCAGTAGAGGTCTCTGGTAGAGCTCGATTTTGGCGGTGGGGGCGGAGTTGGTTTGTTGGGTCGGCCAATCAGCAGGTGGACTCGCTCGCCACTCGCCTGGAAAATTCGTCAGCACTTTAGAGTCAAATGTACAAATGCGTTCCCCACTGCATCCTCACCTGTATGATCTGTGCAGCCTGCTCCGGCGTGCCGTGGCGGAGGTCCTGGTCGTTGACTGCCATCACGCGGTCGTTGCTGCGCAGGCGGCCATCTTTAGCCGCCAGGCCCCCGTCCAGCAGGTCCAACACAAACACTCCGGACTCGTCCGTCCGCCGCACCAGCTTAATGCCCAGCTGCTCCGTGGAGTCCCGCTTGTGCAGGGTGATTCTCAGGGACACTGGGCTAGGGGGGTTGCCCTCGGGGGTGGAGCAGGGCGGGTGGGGGACAGCCGGTGTGGAAGCGGAGGTGGAGGGCGGGGCGCGGGACGCACAGCGGCGCTCTCGGAGCACGGTCAGCTGCAAGGTGGTGCAGGGGCGCCCCAGGGTGGAGCGAGCAAAGCTGTGGGGGACGTTACTGATGTCCACGTTGTTCACCTGGGAGGACATTTGCACATGCACAAAACAGTAACACGTGTCCTAATGTCCTAATCTATCTTCTTCATTTGATTACTTCACTTTTGAGAGAAGACGCCCTCAAACGCTCGCCTATGACGGTTTTGTAAAAAAGCAGGCTTTGCTACACATCTTAAAATGCATCCCAGAACAATGCCAAGTATCTATCAGTCAGCTACAGACATGGCAGTTGTACGTTTTGTCGTTTAGTTTTAATGTCGTCGTTAAAATGTCATGTTAGCACTTTAGCTCACATACCTATGCTAGTGTCGCTAACGTCTGTGCCACTCCTTAATGTTACGTCGTCATTTGTGATATATGGCGTCTATTAAGCCGAAGAGTGGATGAAGTAGACAATAGTGTGTAACGATGCCAGCCAGTGTGGCTTTGTGAGTGTATGTTGGTAACACTCACTCCCTCAACCTTAAGAGCCATGCTGGGCGTCGAGTTGACAGTCCAGTCTTTTAGCTTGATGACTAGGATCCTCAGCTCTCATTAGCGGCTCATTAGCATTAAAGCTACAGACACACACAATGGTAGATTTTGGGCAACACACTTGGAATTGTGGGAACTGGTAGAATTTTAGGCACAAGTGTTCCTAATGTTGTGGCACCATCTCCTCACCTGGAGTATTTGGTCTCCTGCAAGCAGCCGCCCATCCCGTGCAATCACGCCATCCCGGTACACTTCCTGGATGACGATGTTGATAAGCGGTGTCTCGTTTCCACCAACAATGCTGATGCCCAGCTCCACGTACGGGTTGGCCCGGTGGACCTCCACAGCCGTTATCTCCCCTTCAGGAAGCGACGGCAACTTGACGCAGCCTAACAGACACACACAAACACATCTCAGTCTGCTTAGGTGATATCATTACGTGAATAATGTCATACCCTCTTCTGCGGAAAGAGGCGGAGACTCGGGGCAGTCCCAGCCAGAAGAAGTGGAGCTAACAGAGCGTAGGAGGTGGATGCATGGATTACTGAGAGGACGCTTCACCCTGGGGACGATGCACTCCATACCGACCACACCTGAGGGACAAGTAAAGATGAAGACACCATTTTTTGTTGATCTCGCTGTCCACTTTTATTGGAACTCACTGTCTTCCTCAGTGCTCTCTTCAAAGGCTGGGTTGTCCAGTCCCACATCCTCTGTCCTCATGGGTGTATTGCCGTTGTCGCTGTTAGTACCAGCAGGGGGTGGAGACGGGGCGCCATCCCCTAGGTTGGTCTGCGGGGAGCTGGGCGATCGCGGAGGGCTTTTCACCATGGATCGCTCGTCCCCGCTGTCCTTGCGTGGAACGTCCACAATGGTCTGCTGACAGCGCGTCCCTGGACACCTGTAACCAAGAACACTTTCTTAGTCCATCAGACGTCTTGTTCATGAATCAAGTAACAGATTCATTGATCGTATTTATTGTTGTTAGCCAATGAATGAAGGCAAAATAAGAGTGCAGTACTTGGCTGCAACCAGCAGAGGTGCTGTTGAATCAGTTTGCTGACGAAAGAAGAGGAACATGACACCAGCTATGCTATGAATTATATAGCATGTAATGCTTAAGTGTTGTACACTGTGTGATGCGTTACTTCCTGATCACCTCCTCCCGAAAGAAGGTCAAAGTTCAGGAACATTTACCGTTGATGGAAAGGGAGACATTTTTCTTTTTGACTTGACTTTTTGTCCAGTCCAGTCTGCAAGCACTTGCTTGGGGACCAACATGGACCCATTGCAGGAGACCCAATGAACTTTAAACATTTCTGGGATTCTACATTTGTTTCCAGGCAAGATTTGCTATTGTTGTCTTGATTCTGAGACAGGGAGAGGCGGCGGGAACACATTCAAAGAAAATGACTGCAAAAGCAGAACTATAAGCATCATTCATACACATTCATGTCACAATAGAAGCTGTAGGAAGCCACAGGAGCTTGTCAAGCTTGTATAAAGAGGCACAAACAAGGCCCCACCTTAACCACTACCACACACTCACTCTCGCCTTTTTAATCTTCTCCATGTCTGATTCCCACTCTTTCACTTCTTACACAACGTGGGCTGACACTTGACTCCTGTTGCTATCTTGGACCTCTAAGTCGGTAAAGATAGGCCCGGGAAAGCTCACGCAGGTTGGAGGTTGAATCTTTTTTTAAACAATGTCATGTTAAGCCACACAAGTTGGACTTTTCTGTTTTCTGGTCAGACATGCACAAACTAATCCTTCCAGGATAAATCATATCAAGACATTGTACTTCCTCCTTAAACCTTGTACAGTAAGCCCATATGCTTGTACTGTTTATTCAGCTGGCTCTTATTAGTCCGCGACATCATTTTACTCCACGAGACACACCCTACCCAAAGTGGCACCCGAGGCGAGATTTTATATGGCGCCCCCCTCCCTCGGCAATTTACATGCGCTTGTAGAAGAAATTAAATGTCTTTGCTTTTACTTTCATTTGGAAGATAACATGCCACCAAATTTACATGATTAGCAAATTACAAGTAAATACAGAAAAGTCTGCAATACAATATCACCCCTGCTGCAAAATAAAAATCCTGTAAATAAGTGAATAAATAATACAAACAGTCCAATTATAAATACAACAATTAACATCAAACAATTTCCATAATCACACAGTTTGCACACAATATAAGCTACAGTTACACTAAATAAAATAACTATATACAGAAGCTATAAATATATACAAACATGATGGGCATGAGGAGACTTATTTGTAGTAATAAAAATAATACTGTGGCATTGCTTTACATTTGAATCAATGTACTGTAAGCAGTTCCATTTTAAGACTTCACAGTAATAACTAGTTTTGATGTGCATGGAATAAAGATGATTTTTTCCCTGCATTGGCTAATGGGCCAGTCGGCTTTGCGCCACATAATGACTTGCTAAATTTTTTAGTGTTGTGCACACATGCAGATGTTTTAAATGACATTTAAAGGTTAGTGCCCGCCCTAGTTAACGTGTTTTTTGGTTAACAGTTACGCCGCTATTCTGCGTTTTGTCATGTTACTGGTACACTGTGTGAGTCAATCTGTATTCTTAATACATTTTTTAGCCTTGTTAGCATTCTATTAGCTAATGAACAGAATGGCAACCGGAACCGTCTATGATGTCATCAGTGGTTGACGCTCAAAATGTTAACACAAAACACATTTTTTAGAGTTTTATAATTTTAGTTTTACGTGCATAAAACATTTCTAAATGCATATAAATGTGGAATAAAAGGGATAAATCAACATTTAAGGTTACTTACTTACATTTTTTGAAGACTAGTGTTCCCAAAGACAGGATGTGGCAGCGAGACACCACAAGGATACCACCTTCCTGTTTTGTCATGAGTTATTTCTTGAATTCAGTCGTTTTTCTCACCTTCCTTATCAAAATGCTGGCACATGCAACTTTCTTTGGTTCCATTTTGGGTTACAGTACTGAGGTGACACAACTGACTTCAAGAACCAACTCATGGCAAAACAGAAAGATGGTGGCGGTTGACCTCACTGCCACATGTGTCGTTTGGGACAGTCGCGTCAAGAATCACGTTTTCAGTGAAGGTAAAAGTAACCAGAAATGTTCATTTATCTCTTCCATTCATTATTTATATATTTTAGATGCATTTCCAATTATTTTCTGAATGTAAAACTATGAAAACATTTTTGGCTTTCTGGAAACGATTAATTGGGTTTACATTATTTCTGATGGAAAAAATTGATTTGGTTAGCATTCGATTCAGTTAAGAGTCATATCTTCTGGAACAACTTAATGGTGCCAACTAAGATTCCACGGTATATTTAGTGAATATTTTGTGACTACCGCCTCATATTGGTCACCTTTTAGACTGCTTGATGGGGAACCACGCCGCCGTATGGGAACATGTCAAGAGGTCTCCTGCACAAACAGCTGAGTCAGGAAAGCTTTTAACAGCTTGTTAGCCTGAGCTAGTTAGTGGAAATCCCCTTAAGATGCTCGGCGACCACTGGATAACCCGTCAATAAGCAAGACTCGGATAGGGACTGGTGGTGATGTGCATGCCTGTCAACCCTCCAGTTATTCCCGGGAAACTCCCGTATTTTACCCTTCTTTACTGATGAAATGGTTTCCTGTGAATTTCCTGTATTTTTACTTCCAGGGTTCTTAGCATCAGAGCGTCTCAAGGCGTTTCATTATGCAGGAAATCAACTTGAGTCTTTTCACCTCATCTGCCAGGTTTTTTTTTGCAAGTTACGAGCAAAAACCTAAACACCTATTTGAATACACCGCTTTTTCTTTCCATGACAGCACGACTCTTCCTAAGCTGATGCACAAACACTAGAACCCATCCACCAGAAAGGCAACTTCAAATGCAAACATCAAACACAGGTTTGCAGGCTAATTTCCAGCCTAAGTGCTAATCAACTCACCACAAACCCGGATTGCCCTTGGCCGTCTCACAAAAGAAATGATTAAAAAGATCTCTGGTGTTAAAGTTGCTCAGCATGGTGGCGAGGAGAGTGAGAACATGGAGCTTCTGGTCCGCCAACCCATGACCATGACTAGGGATCCACTAATCCGTCGTCACATGACCTGCAGCCCAGTAATCCACCGCCCCTTAAGATTTTTGCAGCACCTGGTCCAAACGGGCCCAAAGCCAAAGCATGTGGAACCTTGAAGGTTGATGGGTGAGTAGAACTTCTGCTGAGTAGATCAAGCACCTAATTGATTTTTCCCACCAAGAACAGGACCCCCCGGTGTTGACAGCAAGAAATATAATCAGGCAAGCAATGTTGGGATGCAGGCCTTGTTTAGTTTCATTTTGAAAAATAAGCTGCAGGCCATTAAAAACTGAGTTACGTGCTGTAAATGGCCCATGTGCCAGACCTTGGACACGCCTGACCAACAGCGACAGAATCAATTCCACTCTATGCAGTGGAACCCGCTTATTTCCACGCTCCTCAGACTGACTGACTTGACGTCAACATAAGCAGTTGTTGCCCATACCTGTCAACATTTGAAAATCAGGGAAATGTTCCGGAAAATAAGGAAAGTTCTGGTCTTTCCACCTTTTCCACCAGTAAAATCCAGGTTAATAATGCCATGCTTTTATTTTTTTTGCACTGAACAGGAAGTCGCTGTGTGCACACTTAAATGCAGTGTAGTAGTTATGTTGCGGCACGCTGCGATAATGAAGAAGTTGACAGTATGACAACACTTGTCGACATAAACGGAACACTATTAATAGATATTACCTCTTTGGCTCGCACATTTTCTGTCCACAAAAACAGCTGATCGTGTATGTTGATGTCGACTTAAGCGGGCACTTTAGTAAGAATAACAATGGAACGGGACTTGATGAGTTGTTCGATTTGTGTGGTTTAAGTGGGTTCCACTGTAATTAGTTTTTGCAGTACTATAAATGATAGCACAGCATTATACTGTAGTCTATAATACTGTGTATAATGATTTGTGTTTACAGGAAAACTACCCCATGAAACTTTTCTGCTGAGCAAGAACACGTTCAATTTTAGTGAAGATTGCTGAAAATGTGCAAGCACACAATAATGTATTTTCACTTTTTGCTGTTACAGTCCACTTGTATTGGGGCCAAGACATGCAGTGAGCAAGCAGACCCAGCAGATGGCGCTACACCAACAAGGCTGGTAGGAGTATAGTCTCGCATGTCAATCAAAAGTTAAGGACTTACAACAGTGAACATCAACAAACATGGAATTTGATGGTTACCTGTGTTTGAGATGTGCCTCCAGGTCGCATCTCGGCATGCTGAGCGAGCAGACCGGGGTCAGGGGGCACGTGACGGACAACTTGTCCAGCAGCTTGTGCACCAGTATGCTGGACCTGCGACACGCCGCCAGCTGCAGCCGTGTCCTGTCCAGTGGACAGAAGTCCCTCTCTTGCAGGAAGCTGCGCAGGCAGCGAGCGCAGAAGGTGTGCCCGCACGGCGTGTCCAGCGGCTGCACCAGCGGCTGCAGGCAGATGTGGCACACCAGGTCGTCGTCCACTTCCAGGCGATAGTTGTACAGGTGGTTCTCCCAGCTGCGGTGCACCTGGCCGCACTCAGCGCACAGAACCTCCAGTGCGGGCTCAGCGGGCCCGGCAAGAGCCACCTCGCAGCCCGGGCTGCCCATCCCGGCCACGTCCACGCGAGGCAGCTTTGGCACAAAGGACTCCAGCGGGGCCGCGGTGCTGGGAAGGGAGCACTCCTATCCCATAAGCGTCACGGGAGGAACAGGTTGCAGTGAGGACAGATGCCCCCCGCCGGCTGATGGCGCATCACCCTGCAGGTCAGAGGGCAGCATGAGGGTGAAACAGCTGTTTGGGGAAAGCAAGTGCCTGATTATGTTGTGGGGCATTTATTCATGTGGCAAATACTTTGTGCACGTGGGCTCGTGTGCTGCACGCTACAGAGGTCCTCCGTGTGTGTGTGTGTGCATGTGCGTGTGTGCACACACTGAGATTATGTATCGCTGCTCCTGTCCACTAATCTGACAGTATAATCTCTCTTTTGCTCTCGCCTGCTGCAATCTTCCAATTCCACAGGAAGAGAATTATCTGGGATTGAGGCGGAGAGAGGACACAGATCAGAGCAACAGGGATTGGGAGAGCAACAGAAAGGGAAAGCAGTTTTACAAAAGAAAAGCAAAAAGCGAGGAGGCATGAAAGGGATTAATGGGCTGGAAAATCTTAGAGGACCGGACGGATGTGGCGATAAAAAGACAAAAATAGAGAGGAACGATTCCTCAAACCTGAGCAGATGTGTTCAGGACATGTATGGAGGATGCTCTCCTCTCACTCTTGCTCATCCATGCACGCTCAGGCTAGCCGAGCCCCCTCTAATGTGAGGCTAGCCGAGCCCCGCCTCTAATGTGAGGACCCAACAGCAGAGGGCGTGCCTCCGCTCACATGCATCCACCTGGTTCGCTCCTGTCTCCATGGCGACCCGGATGGAGCCTGTTCTCTTCAGCCCGGCTTGACATTCAGAGGGCGGCGGGAGAAGGATACGGAGGCAGACGTGGTCTCGTAAGGATGCTGGGCTCATCCTCGCTACATCCTCACAGCTTGTCAGACGACCGTGATAAGCGCTCCCTCGGGCCAGTCTCTCTTTTTTTCGGTCTGGTCTCCTTGGATACCGCTCCCAGTGACAACCTGTCTCCGCCGTCTCCTTGGCGACGGGTCCGGCTGTTAATTATTTCAGCCTCCTTTTTAAGGACGCGCTCCTGTCTCTGTGTGACTGGCTGCTTGTGTCTATCCCGCAGCTGGACATGAATTAATCATGAGGACACAGAGCCTCTCTGTTTCTATAACAAAGCTGTGACATCACCACATCACACACTCGCACACGTATACACACTTGTGGACCAGCGTGCATGGGTGGGGGGAGCACATCCTGCAAAAGAGTCTTTATCAATAAGTAAAGTCATGACCAGGAAAAGCACTTCTCTTCAATTTAAAAAAATAATTTGTTCCAACTCAAGCCTCTCTAAGTGTTTGTGTGCTGCTGCCTTCTACATCAATAAGTCACCTTTCTTCCTCCTTTTAGACATCACAATTTAATCTCAATAAAAACATGGATGTTTTGGTCCCAGATTTAAAATCTCAGTGCTTGTCAGCTTAGCCTACATTTTTATAACCCCTTTTTGTGCTCTCTACATCCACTTGCAAGGACAGGCCTGCTTGTTCTGTGCTGATTTTGTCAACAAAACTAATTGCTGTGCATAGTATTGCACTCTCTCACTGTTGGCATTGCCCTAAATCCTCTTGGCTGGCACCTGTACTGCCGAGTCATGATCTAAACGCCTTGAACATGTTTGATTAGACAAGAGCATCATTTTGCACACACACACACACACACCATCTGCCTGACTCCATCCGACCCTCCAACAAGCGTCAATGGCAACACAAAGCGGAGCCCCCCCACAGTGACATTGTAGACGTGCATGCAGAATGTATTGCAGATGCCATATTACCTAATCCGGATGCTCCTCCGCGCCGTGCATTCCGGCCCCACAAGGGGAGGGCGGGGGGTGTGATTTTTAGCGGACCTCAATGAGGCTTTCACCGCAAAAGACCGTCCTGCGAACCCGCACGAAAACGCCCCCGTGCCTTTGGCGGACTAGTCACGCCTACCGCTGTCAGTCAACTGGAGGAGGCGGGGCGTACTACTGCCACTCGACCAGGGCAAACGGTTTCAAAACAGCCTTCGTAGAAAAAAATATGAAGAGTATAAACGTGTAATATTACCGAGATAAAGTTGCGGTTTTACGGGAAGTAACGTTGTGAAACCCTTCGTGAATAAGAGTTTTCCATGTGTAGACGTCTATTTGCAATTAGGCGTCGACTCGGGCAACTTCAGGGTCCTTGGTGGACGGACCCTGAGGTTGTCAACAAGCGGTTGGTGAATTAAATGACATTACACCGATTTTAAAAGGCAGTATCAGTTTTTTTAAACGCTGCTGTTGACCGCCAAGTCATGACGGAGGAGGAGAACGAATTAGAAAAGTACGTATTTATCCACCGCGTTGTTAGTAAGCAGTTCGCTGTTAGCTGCTAACAAGGTTGTTTCCCTCCGAACCTCTGATCCTATCGTGTTGAGAAGTTATTATTCTATTTCTTGTGCTGTAGTGACAGCGAAAATAGAACTTGAGATGCTTGCAAGTGATAATGTAGAGGTGATTGCTTACCTTGCTCTATTATACTGCCCCTCATTCGCTCACTAATGCGTCAAACTACAATTGTGTGCGCACACGACTTTATTCTTACTGTCTGGTCCCAATCATCTCCAAGAGCCAGACTGTTACTGTGTTGTTGCAATCACACCAACGAGTCAGACTGGCTTTATGACACCACACTTCACACTGTTGTTAATCCATAACCTCATAGCATATGGCCATGCTACTGTTTCGTGCTAAATTTTCTGCACAAATCCCCACCCCTTTGCATTTGACTCAGTGGGTTGTGTGCGTTTGTGTTCCAGGCGTGCCATCGAGGAGCTCCTGAGGGAGACTGACAGGGCTCGGCTGAGAGCTGAGACCATGGGCCCTGCAGGATGGTGAGTCCTGTGCAATGACGCAAAACTGACATTTGTTGCTGTCTTGAAGCAAACTTCACTGTTTTTCTTTAGCATTTGTGTGACGTGTGTGTTATGCTGTTTTGAAAGGTTGTCATCCTGTCCCCGATGGGTAAAATTGATTTATGATGGGCTTTTGTATCATGCTGCACTTTAAGGCAGCTTCTAACCTTTCTCATCTAAAACGTAGTAGTAGTAGTAGTTATGGATGTTAAATGCTGAAACATTTTAATCAATGTAATCAGTTTTCAAATTAATCATCATTAATCACCATTTGCAACATTGTGTGAATATGCCTTTTTTACTGTATTTTATAAACAAAAAGATAAATGACAGAACACAATTATATTTGTATTAACAGCTCCAAATGGACTGAAAGTTTCAATCATGCTAAAAGATACCACACGTCTGAACATCTAGTCTCTAATAGTAGCAGAACATTTGAATCACACTTTAACTGCGTTATGAGCCTTTGAGGGGTTGCGTTCAAACACACCACCTCATTATTTAAGTTGACTGTTTTGAGTGTAGATGTATTTTCTGGGATTTCCCAGCTTAGTTACAGTAAATACAGCAAATTTTGCTTCCGCTGTAAGAGTTACGCTAGAGCAGGGGTCACCAACGTGGTGCCCGCGGGCACCAGGTAGCCCCCACGACCACATGAGGTGCCCGCAAGCCTGCTTTTCATTCAGGTTTTCAGTTAATAATGAAAGAACAGTAGAAAGAAATGCATTCTGAAATACAAAATGTGAGTTGTGGACACCAGCATTGTGTTAATGTTCTGGTAAAACAAGCATACTCGCTTTGTTTGGGTTTAAAATAAGCTCTGAAAATAAATGTTACAAAAATGAGTAGCTCTTGGCCATTTTCATTTTGTAAAAGTAGCTCTCACAAGGAAAAACGTTGGTGACCCCTGCGCTAGAGAGTGATAAGAATGTTCACTTAATGTTTTTCTTTGTCTTTCTGTTTATTTAGACCACACATATACGCATAATAAAGATGTTGTGATGATGTTTGGAATGCCCCTGAATGCACCTCGCTGTAGTCTGGTGACAATGAGGAAGTGTGTTCCGAGGAGCACTAGAGACGTGTTGTGTTGGAAATGCACTGCTGTTGATGTGTTCCGGTTTCAATAAAGTTATAAAATAGCGCTAGACTCTGTTGGGGGGGATATTATTGTGGCTCCGTCTGCTGTCATAACAGAGAAGGGTGGCTTCACATGGTGCGCATGCGTGAATTACGCTAAAAATGTTAACGGAATGAGTTAAATAAATTGGTTAAAGCGCTATTTTTGACAGCCTTAGTAGTAATAATAAAAAGTGGAGGAAAACCAATGTCAACAAACTGCCTTAGATTTTATGTCTCTGGCCAAAGTCTCAAGTAAATGTGCAAGCAATTGCTAGTTTTGGTTTGGGTTATGTTGACAACTGCTTATGTCGATGCCAGTCACCCAGTCCGAGGGGTGTCAACATAAACGTGTTCCATTGTACAGATAGCTTCAGTCGAACCTAAAGAGGGTGTTATTAACATCATCTGGGACAGGGGCACCACGTTGGAACAGGAGAAAGAACAGTAGAAAGAAATGCATTGTGAAATACAACATGTGAGTTGTGGACACCAGCATTTTGTTCATGTTCTGGTAAAACAAGCATATTCGCTTTGTTTGGGTTTAAAATAAGCTCTGAAAATAAATGTTACAAAAATGAGTAGCTCTTGGCCATTTTCATTTTGTAAAAGTAGCTCTCACAAGGAAAAACCTTGGTGACCCCTGATCTGGGACTTGTGTGTGCCCCCTGTAGGTTGAAATGTCCGTTGCGGAGCACCAACAAGCGCTTCCTCCTGAACACGCTGCGCTCCACGGGCCTGCAGCGGCACCCTGGCGAACCAAAAGCAGCGGGACACTCTTCCACACGAGGACACACCAGGAAGGATTCCCCGGAGAGGAGCCGCAGCAGATCGCCCGCCAGACATGACAGAGGACACTCGCACAAACACCACCGCAGGAACAGTCACGATGGACCCAAGGAAGGGGACAGGGTGCGGGAGAGGAGTCGGGGACACAAGGACAAGAGGGGCGAGACGTCCAGGGTGGACGGACACAAGTCGAAGAAGGACAAACGCTGACAGACTTGCTCAGTGATGGAAGACTGCTTTTGCTGCTCTGAACCACTTTTTTAAAAATTATTTAATTTTACAACAATATTGTTCCTTCCTATTCAAACATATCCTCTTTAAAAATAACAGCAACATATTTAGTTCTATCAGGCTGTAGGTTTGATTTGAATCACAATAGCTCCGGCGCCGTTTAGTAGTCTAGTAATGTTTACACAAGCCGAGCTGCGGTCACCAAGCCGTTTTATCGCAACTTCTTGACGCGTTTATGCCGGCCGTCACACATAGTCGTGTTTGTCAAAGGTGACGCTCCTCCAGGTGCATGAGCCCTCTTGAGAACTTGCAGAGTCATTTATCAAGAAGTGGCGACATTGTTTTTCATATAATGGTAGTAAAGCTAAATATTTTGGAATCTTTTTGTGGCGTTTATACTTTTTATTATTGGATAAATGTAGCTCTGTCCACTGTTTTTCTGTAACGCCAAGCCAGGCCGCATTACTCCTCACTTACGCCAGCCATCACGTAAAGCTGGGGACATTACGTTTCCGTCTCAACACGCTTCATAAATCATTATTGTCCGTGTTCGCGACACTGGAAGACATTATCCTTTAACTGTTTCCTTCCTCTTTTGAAAGAATGTTCAAATATAAACACCATTATGGTAAGGCTGCGTTGTATGGAAGTGCTTTGCTGGGTACCTTATTGCTTGTGTGAGAGGCCCATTAGGATACCGAGGCACGTGCTTAACACACCTGTCATGTTTGGTTCGGTTAGAAGGAACTTTGTTTGGAATGCTTCATCTGAATCCTGGAGTGCACCAAATAAGTTTGAGAGATGGGTGTGAGCTCTGTTGCGGTTAGGTTGACTTGAGTGCAAATGTGAACGCAACACGGGTCAAAGGCAAGGAGCAGTGTTAAAATGACCGATATATGTGTTGCTGTCGCTATATTTTTTCTAACAGCTGCATCATCGTAATTAATAATGACATAATCCCCTTCCTGACATCCTACAACCCAGCACCGCCACAAATAGATTGCAGTCCTGTGGGAAACATTGGCCAGGTCCAAGTGAGCCTTGCCAGGGCAAGTTGCCATCACTGCCCTGGCTGACAAGGCTCACTGGCTATGATTCATCAGCTTGTGGGACGAGTGATTGCATTCATTAATCACCATTAATGAATTAATAGCCATTTATTTTGCCTTGTTATTACGTGAAGTGTTTTTGACTCGGCTTGTTTTCAGTCTTGTTATTCATTGTTATGAATTGCCTGTGAAGAGCTCCACCATAACGGTAAAGGTCATCAAAAAGGAAAATGTAAAGCTGTCCCAACTAACGAATGAGCAACCAATGACCTGCAAAGCAAGTCCGACCCGCAGCTCCGTGCACACAGTCTCTTAATTGGGTCCCAGCTAAACTTAATTGGTTAACCAAGAGAGAGTTTGCTTCAGGGAGCCTAACAGGTACTGTATTCACACACACACACACACCTACACACACACACACACACACACTAATGGCCAGTAAACACGGCCAGAGTGCAGACGCTCTTGTTTGTCATGCAGGCGCCGCCAGCTAAAAGGTGTTAAATGATGCATATTTACATCAGTGTCATCATGGGTAGGCTTTACAAGGCTTGGAAAATAAACCCTTATCTAAAACTTTTATTCACAATACAATGCATTTAAATCCAAGACACGAATTTTACTTGTTTTAATAAGATGAATCACCAGAAGTGCCATGACCAATGGTTGTTGCGATGCAGGGTCACATGATCCCATCGCGGCACACCTGTGTGTATCCGCGAGGGCCCCCTCCCTCCAAGTGGGGGCCAGCCACAGAGGAGAAGGTCCACGCAGGGGGCAAGGGACCTCCAGGTAGAGAGCAGCGAGCAGACATGCATCGGGACATGTATCAAACCCCGCAGGTGTTAAAAGACTCTTGTGTCTACCAGAGATCACCGCAGGCGGCGGAGGACTTCAGCCCGCCGCCTTGCCTCTATATGAGTCGGCAGGTGCAGTCCGTCTACTCGGCACCCTCCGTGGGAGCTCTGGAGACCACTGCCAGCCTACCGGACGGCGACCCGGCATACAGCCTCCCTCTGAGGGACGATGTCGGGATCCCGCTGCTCCACCACCACCATCATACACACCCGCCTCAAGGGCCCCAGCACCCTCAGCCGTTCCCACCCGTCGCGGCCTATGTGGAGACGGAGGAGCAGAGCAGGTCTTACCTTCCTTTCCCTTGGATGAAAACCACAAAGTCACACTCCCACGCCTGGAAGGGCCACCAGTGGACAGGTAATGCACAGAATTATTATCTTTTGAGTAATTCACAGCTTTATATTGCATACAATTGTCAGATCAAAAGTTTCTCCGAAGAGTTTATCTTGTAAGTCTTTTTCCTAAAACATACTGAAAGTCAACTTGCTTTTTATCGTTTCTTATCTTGCAACAAAAAGTGTTTCCTTTGTCGACCTTCTTTGTCCAATCTGAAGACATCATTCGTTAGAATGTTAAAGAGAATAATGGGCCTTAAGTGCTTTGTGACACCTACAGATAAGAGAAACAACAAACCACATTTTCAACATTCATTCTTAGAATTAATGTTTTAATTTTAAAATGACAAAATGAGACAAGCTTTTTCTAATTCAATAACTTTCAAACTAATACTCATATTAATACTAAGTCTGCTTTTAATATTATGACAAGTTTTTTTTTTTAAAGATCGTGACATTTTTATGACCTTATTAGAGAAGGTTTCTAATATGTCATTTATTAATCAGGCGGTAACACAACAAAGATTTGTATAGATAGAATTTGAATCGAAGAATTTTAATATAGCTTTCAAAATTGTCTGTTAAAATGTGTCCATTTCATATCAATTTTAAAACTTTTTGGCAACAATTCTTAAGTAGAATGATTTTTATAATTCTTTATTGTACAAGAGAATTTGTCAACATAAAGTAGATGTATTTTATTTAACTGACTTAATTCTGTAGCAATATATAGAGATTTTATTGTTTTATTATTTTTTATTAATATATTTCTATTCTTTTGTCAGATGCTCACATTTCTCCACTGTGGGACCAGATTGTGATATTATTTATTTTTAAACATCTTAAACATTTCAGGAAAAAAACCCAACCTATGACGTACTTAGAATCAGGTTTGTAATACACACATACGTCACAACATTAGGTCCACCTGCACAGTCTAATGAGACAGAAGAGGAATATTTAAGAATTACACATTGAACAATGTTTGTTTTTGTGCTTATAGTGCATCATACTGAGAGCTGAAACTAAATAGAAAGAGCTGTCAGTACAGTACAAGCACAATAATAAATGTATTGTTAAACAACTACCTCTAAAAAGTGATTATCTTTATAAAGACTGACTTTGATGTACCTAATGAAATGTAACAAAAGTAGATTGTGTTTTAGTGGTGAAGGTTATTTCAATGACGTGTCTCCAGGTCCATACGTGATGGCGGAAGCCGAGGAGAACAAGCGTACGCGCACGGCCTACACGCGTGCACAGCTGCTGGAGCTGGAGAAGGAGTTCCTGTTCAACCGCTACATCTCCAGGCCACGCCGCGTGGAGCTGGCGCTCACTCTCAGCCTCACAGAGAGACACATCAAGATCTGGTTCCAAAACCGCCGCATGAAGTGGAAGAAGGAGGAGGACCGCAGAAGGACCAGGATGGGAGAGCCAGACCAGGACTCGTCCGTCACATCGGGGGACCATGATGGGGTGCCTTCGGCAGGGGTCTCGCCTCCACTTTCCCCTCAGATGCACGGTCACGACCTCAGGAAACTTGCTGGACCATGAGAAGACACTGCATGGACCTTTTTCATGCAGATAAGATGGATTTCATCAACAGGACCAGGGTTTTTTTCATCGATTGAAGTCAACTTTGGCGCACAAAAGACATATTTTAATCTATTTAATGTAATATACCTTCCTTTTCCTCTTCTCTCACTTGTACATATTGTAATCCACCAATGTCGTACGTGCTGTGTAATGACAGATCTTAAGTAGTGGCGTTTCTATCATATTAAAACATTCATTTACATGATCTTTCCATGTAATAACACATGTTAGCTAGCAGATATCCACAAATAGTTAGGTTTCAACTCTTGCTGCAAGGCAGAATTCACAGGGCTCACTCATGACTGCCCCTTGGTCATTCAAAAAAATTGTCACGTTAGCCACGCCCACTAGGCAACTTGTAAGATTGACAGAGCTGGTCAACAGGATTAGGAACACTTTTTTTTTACAGGCCATGGCACACCTGATTGCCTAATGTGCTGTGGCAAAGTGGATGGCAATACCTGTTGAGATAACTACTTAGCATATCATGACTTATGTTGGTTTAAGCAATCTTAGTAAAAGTGCTCCGTGTATGTGGACCTATAGTGGAAAAAGTAAGAAAATTGTATTTATGCAAAATTATAAGTTTTCACAAAGTCCTGAAGACACAGACAACATATTTTATTCACCTCCTTGATGCAGCGAGCTCTCGCTCATCTGCTGGAAAATGTTAGGTCTGTTGCTCATGCGGATGCAGATGACAACCAGGAAACCAAACAGTCCTTGTAGTCCTCGTTGAGCCATGCCATGCTGGAGGCCTCAGTGCGTCCAAGTCGGTGTTGGCCTGCTCCACATGGGACTGCCGAGTCAGGGTGTCAGCCTGGATTTCCCAACCCAAGACGCCCAGGATAATTCATCATAAAAACTGGGCCAACATGTATTAAAATGCTGCATTGTTGTTGGCTTACCACCACATTGCCAAAGACACTCACAAGGTCTTCATAGGAAATATCATTTACTTCACAAAAAACGACCCCCTGTGGAACTTTATGCAGGTTAATGATGTATTTTTATATGTGGATTTGCTACCCCATGATTGAGATGTGGGCATGCACCGCAGACTCTAAGGTGGAACGTTGGAATGCTGTTTTGACCTCTAATTTGTTGAGATTTCAAATCAAAGGATTTAATAGAAACGTGATAAAATGGGAGAGCTCCTGTTGGCTCCTCCTCTTGAGTCACAATATTTTTGCCAATGACCCAAGCAGAGCTGGGTAATTTCCTCCTGCCCCCTGGTGTAAGAGGTGCATACATCCATGTGTTCTTACAAATACATTGCATATATGATAGTATACCAATTATCGATACAGAAAGTATTATTTTCATCTCATCCTTACACAAATAAATTTTCAATAATAGCGTTGTAACTTTCGTGTTTACTTCCGGTATGCGGAACGTGAGCCAAATATTGACGGCCTGAGCTACTTCCAACCGCCTGTTTATGAGAGTTACATTCTAATATAGGAATAGAGGAGATTTCCTAATACCACAAGTCATACATTTTTAATAGATCTAAGTGTGTGTAAAAATCTTCAACAAACCATTCTTTTGTCTTTTAAAGCCACAACACCGCATATTTTTGATCAGGCATTTACACAGGTAACATAAGAATGGCTCCTAAATGGACAGACCCCTGTGTTATAATCACAACAGGTAATAATTAAGAATCCTTAACTATTAATGATAGGCACGCTTTCGTAGGTCAGCGTTGACACTTATCTAAAGGTTTATGTCAGAGGAAAGATATTTCCGAGTTTCATATATATTTAATGTTCAATGTTAATTCAGGTATCTTTTAACGTTTGCCTGTCAAAAAACAACTTAACTTTCTTAAAAAAAGGACATCGCCGTTGATGTTTAGGAAGCCTTGAACCGCACCCGTTGACTTTGGCCCCTTTTCATGCCAAATACTGCTAACAAACCTAATATACAACTCAGTTAAATAGTTAACAGTTTGGGTTAAACCAGGACACTGTTGCTGACCATCAGAGATTTATTAGAGAGATAGATGTACCTCCCTCTCACTAGTTTTGTGTTCCAATGTGCAACAGTGGAGCTGCTGAGCGATTGACAGGAGACCCAGCTGGGCCCTGCAGGATGGTAAGTCCTGTGCAATGGCATTTTCTGAAGCATGTTTGCTACTTTTTCTTCACTGAATTCACACTTTATTTATTCCTTTACAGAGAGTATTAGGACTATAAATGTGGCTAGTCACTTAAGATGAGCATCACTTTTAAGCTTTAGCTCCTCATGCTTCATAAATTCATCCATGTCCACTAAGGTGGAAGATATGGAAAGTCCTTTTTGAAAGAATGTGTGCATATAAACTCCATTAAGCCATAATGCAGGTGGTGAGTTACACTGAATTTGTGTGCCTGGATTTTATTGCCCCGCCAAGATACTGAGGCAAGTGCTTTAATTGCTGTTGAAGTACTACGTACAAAGTGAAAGCTCACTTGATCCCCTCTCTAGAACTACGCACACTCCATCATGTGACACACTCCACACACCCAGACACAAGTTCTGCTCACTTAAACCTTAACTGGTTTACCAGGAGGGCCCTTGTTTAATGGGGTGAACACATACAAACACACGCATGCAACAGGCTAATGGCCAGTAAACATAGCGAGAGTGCTGCGGCTGTGCCTCCAGACCTGCTAAGTGGTGTTAAATGATGCATTTACATCAGCATCAGTCTAGAAGGTGTAGTGTTGATGGTTAGAAATGGCTGGAGAGAGTAAGAGCCCTTTTCTGTCCACCACAGGGTTAATAAATGGACTCTCAGGTAACTTCCAAGCATGTCCCCAAGCTGTAAACGTCAAAGGCACGTTTCCGCTATCATGTAATGGCACCGGTTTGTTCAATGTGTTTAACGGCTGATGAGGTGCACAATGTTCTGGTGCTTTGGGTTGTGGGTTTCAGCAAATAGTGAAGGTGTTTGTTGTTTGTGCTTCATCAACCTCCATGTTTGGGGGTATTCTGCGAAATGAGTTTAGTGGGTTAGTGAGCTGTGTTAAGTGGAAAGCCGGACTCACATTCAGCAAAAGTAGCGTTGTTTTAAAGCAGCTGTATCGCCATGGTAACTTAGGCTAAGCTCATAGCCTGGTCGAGACCAGGTTATGTCCAGCCTTTCACCTTAAAATCAGCTATGACAGTGCCACTGTTTCACTTTTTAATTAATTCGGAGATGGCGTCACCATTTATTTAGAACCTACGAGGTTCCCGATGGGGGAAAAAGAGCATTCCATGATGATATTATCCATCTATAAGTGAGAGAGATTTTCAGCCGAGGAATTATAAAAAGTAAAAACAATTAAAAGTCGCCACAGAACACGTCACACGCAAAGCACTGCCATCTAGTGGTCACAACGAGATACGGCAGATTAAAATATTTAATGAGTTTATGACATCAAAAACGAAAGTTGTTGCTCCATTGTATTTATTTTTTAAATGGATAAGTGTTAATAGGTCAAAGTTCTGCAATGTTGAGCGTTGATAAATGAAAAGACTTGTAGGGTATAGTTTTAATAATAATCAGTGTTAACTTGCAAATTCATACGCTTGCATGCTGGCATGACAGCAGTCCTCCCTCGCTGTATTGGCGGTGACAGTGTTGCATTTAGCAGTCATAATCTTTTGGGAACTCCTCATAACGCTCCATAATAATGACGTACTCTACATTTACTCTACTTCTTAAGTGTTTGCATATATGTACAGAGAGCTAATTTAACCAAAGTCAAATTCCTTGTTTTCTTTACATTTTTTGTAAAAGTACACTGACTGGGATCGCTTCACTTTTCAGAGGAAGTAGAATAATATGACGTCAAACGCCCGCTTTCATGTGAACGCGGACTTAGCACAAAGCCGAAAACCGGACTTGACAAAGTAAGTTGATAACCACCGTCGCGGGACCAATTAAGTCTGATTGCGGATGTTAGGTTTTGTCGAGTTGCATCAAAGCCTGGTTGTGGAGCCACTTTCGCTGTATATCCCCTTTGTCTTTGTCTTTGATGTTTAAAGACTTGTGCACCCTCCTTAGCACCCAGACGAATGTCTCTAATGGTAACAGATGAGTTTCAACATTGTTTTTGTAAAGTTCAAATGACGTCAGTTTAGTTTTAGTTGACCTTCATGTGTCCATGCATAACAACTAAAAGGTTTGCTTGCTTGTAGGTTCATTTGTCTGGTCATTTCTTCACACAATATTAAATAATCGGCAATCATTTGTTGGTATGGATTTTCCCAAGAAGAAAGGACCGCAACTGTTTCTTTGTATGTTAGGCTTCATATACGTGATGTTTTATCTATGTATTGCAGTAGGCGCGGTCTCTTTTAAAAACTAGCTATACCTCCCAATTGTAGGCCACAAGATCATTCTCCCTTTTAGACGCTAGGTGGCACACTTGACCCAGATAAACCATGCAAAAACTCCCAAACACTATCCCAAAACTTTTAATGCAAGCAAATATTTGACTTTACTTTGCAATTTGTTGCAGATAGATCACTTTATAGTACAAGACTCCGAAATAAACGCCTGAGCCTGAGTTGTTCAAGCGTCAGCGTGCACAAGGTCCCGAAGACGCAGACGACATATTTTTTTCACCTCCTCAATGCCGCACGTTCTCTCCACCGCATGCTGGTTGGGCATGCGAGCCCGCATCTGCCTGAAGATGTTTGGCTTGTCGTTCATCCGGGCGCAGATGACGAACGGGAAGCCAAAACGCTCCTTGTAGTCCTTGTTGAGCTGCGCCATGCTGGAGGCCTCCTCGGAGGTCAGCGCGTCCAAGCCGACATTGCCCTGCTCCTTCACCGACTCCTGGGTCAGAGTGCCAGCCTGGAGGTCTCGGCCCGCAAGATCCGGGTGGCACCTGAGGATGCCCTCTTTACCTGGACACAAATAGGGAAGGATTTTGTTGCAGGGACATGCAAGTTGACCTTCCCTACCCAAGAGAAAGAGCCACTTGGCGTATTATGGACCAAGACACCACCATTTTGACTCTTTCAGGCCACAATGCTTCTTGTTGGAGCTAAAGTCAGTCAAATAGGCTTGAGAATGTGACTATACAGAACCCTATTGGCTGAAATATCTGGTATTTTTGCTCATTTGATGGGCAAAGAGGTCTGGCTAAAGGACTCACCTGATTCAGGCAAAGCGTCAATGAAGTCACTGATGGCCGCCTCCATTGCATCAACACTCCCAAAGGGCCGAGAGGAGCACACGGCTGCTGCCACAATGGGACATTTCTCCACCACATTGCTGAAGATGTTGATGAAATCCTCATCGGGGAGTGTATTTACTCTGGAGAGTTCCATTCCCCCCTTTGGAGATGATCATGCAAAAGCTCTGAGTTGAATGCACTTTGCACAACAAGCTCCTTGTTACTGTCTCGGTTAATGTTTGCCTTATTGATTCTCCTGGCAATTACAGCATTAGTCAAAAGAGGACTGTGAAATTCTGACTTCATGATGTTATGATTTACGTGCCAAATTGAAGGAATCGAATCCAGGATAGAGTATATACCTGTATACTCTATAACCACGAGGGTATAAATAGCTATAGCCTACATGCTGCATTCCACAGTTCACACCCTTTATCAAGCGACGTCAAATTGATAAGATAAAGTTAAAGTCGGAGTTTTATGAGCCCACAAAAGCATTCGACATGAATTTGAAAGTTTTGATTACATCACCTTATAGTTGAAGAAATATCTTGCTTTCCTTTGCCGTCTCCGAACAGTGCCGAACAGACCGTCGCGCTGACTTTCCGTGCAGCTGTTGGCCGAGCTATACGTCGTTGCAGGCAGCGCCGCCGATTGGTCAATTCCGTCACCAGTGTTGATGCATCAGGTACAGCGTTTCCCCCCGTTTTTAGGGCCAAATTGAATAGAAAAAAAGTTTGCCCTAAATAAAATATCTGACTATAGATAAAATAGCTCTTTGGGTACATGTGTATTTATTCATTATATTGTTATCCCTTATCTTAATCTTACTTTTTAATGATTTATTTACTTCTTAAGTGTTTGCATATATGTACAGAGAGCTAATTTAACCAAAGTCAAATTCCTTGTTTTCTGTAAGCATATTTGGCCAATACAGCTGATTCTGATCAAATATGCAGAAAAACACGATACAGGTGTAATCCTATTTAGCAGAAATGTGACTGTACATAATACGACATAAATGGGGCAATGATGTCACGCTCAGATGTTGTTGTCATTTATTGCAGATTTAATGCTTAATCTTGGAAAAATACATTCAATGAATCATATTGTTTAAAGCTCTTAAAGAAAAATGCAGAATAAACCAGTCACAAATCACAATTTGCAGACAAAAGGCTGTTTCCATATAGTGTAAAGTTAGGTATATGTAAAAAAAATAACATACAGTGTATAGTCCAGCACATTTGTTAGAAACTCCATAAATTATTTTGGTCTAATGGCTAATTTATTTGATTAATCTGATTTGATTAGACGTGTCCAAATTCTTTGGTCTGCGGATCATTTTTTATCATCTCACTGCATGTTTTAAGCAGCAAATGAAAGACGGCCTCTCATCAGAACAACTACTGTAATAACAGATGAGGTGTTGGCTGTTTTTAATTTCTTTAAATATGCTTAACTACATAGCATATTTTGATCTACATTGATTGATGAGAAAGTTAACAAAAAGGTGAATATCATCCTTCATTTTTTTGGCAAAGGCTTTGACACCCCTGTATTGTATTCCATGAAATGTGTTGCGATGCTCCTTTTTGTGTGTTTTCAGATACGCTTGCTCACTCACTGACTCTGCTTCAGAAGTTTGTCCTCACACATTTCCACACACGTGTCGTTGGCCGAGCATGCCTTGTCGCCCCCCTCCTGTTTCACAAAAGCGGAAGCATCCAGTACGGCTGATGTATTCTGGTAGTCGCTGGGTATCTGGTCGATCATGTTGTGATAGAGCTGAAAGAGGAAGGCTCTCTGTCAGCTACACGTATGAGTCAGATAAAAGTGATATGTTTCTTAAAAAAAGTAAGTCGATGTGAGGTTACATCTATTGTATGGATGCTCAAACCTACAAATTTACCTTCTCCTCTCTGATTGTCAGCTGGTCAGACATAAAAGACACCAGTTTGGAGAACGAGGGCCGGTGGCAGGGCTCCGAGGCCCAGCACTTGCACATGATCCCGTACCTGCAGGAAGACTGATAATTAAATATTCTGTGTGGAGTCACATGTAGACTATAGGGTAGCACACCTACACTGACTCATCAGCGTGGTACGGACACTCCATCTTAAATCCTCTCTCAATCATTGAGTAGAAGGCGTGGTCCACCTTCATTCCCGGGTACGGCGTGACACCTGAGGCCGACATTTGTATGAATGGCTGTTCACACAGTGTGTGCTGCTCATTAACATCAGGTGCTCATGTTAGAGGCGATACCGAGAGAGAAGATCTCCCAGAGGAGGATGCCGTATGCCCACACGTCGCTCTTCATGGTGTACATCCCCTCGAAGATGCTCTCCGGCGCCATCCATTTGACGGGCAAACGCACCTGTGAGGCGGTAAAGTAATTTGACTCACTTTGGATGTGAAGGGTGTGTGTGTGTGTGTGTGTGTGTGTGTGTGTGTGTGTGTGTGTGTGTGTGTGTGAGTATCATCTGACTTACATTTCCTCTCACAACATAGTTGGAGTCATTGTCGATGTCTCGAGCCAATCCAAAGTCCCCGATTTTCACCTGTCTGCCTTTCGTAACCAACACGTTCCGTGCTGCCAGATCACGATGGATACACTACACGCACACACACCCGCGCGCGCGCACACACACATGCATTAGCAGCATTAGTGCAATGTCAGCACATTTACCTGGATGTATTATTTATAGTTGACTTATCAACATTCATCTGGCACTTTATGTTTGCAAATGGGAGGATGTCATAACAATAGCATAACTACAGCGGTACCTTTGGTTTGCGTACGCCCTGACTTTTGTAGGATCGGGTTTTTGAAGAAAATTATTGCCCAAACCTTATCTCGGTTTTTCGTCTTGCTTTTTGTACAAAAGTCATTCTCCCCCAGCTCCATCACTCCTCCATGACATCATGAGCAGGTGACTGTAGATTTTTGCTAACTAACACAGCTACACCACAAGTGTATGTTTTTTTTGTTTTTTTTTTAGTACGGCTGCAAAATAAAGAAAGTTGCAAGTGTCAGCACGTTGCTAAAGAAGGCGAGAAACACTATTGAATTCAAGAAAGAAGTCTTCGTAAAACACAACGGCGGTGTCCATGTGGCTCTCCCCTCTCTTTCTCCCTCGTCGCTCATCGCCATCTTTGCCAACAAGGGTTTTCAATAAAGGTAAAAGGATGGTAAATGTTTGTTTATTCATTTCATTTTTGTTAATATTAATATTTTTGGACATCTGGAACTGATTAATTGCCAGTTAGGCAACACAGAGGAGAAAATATGTTGTGATATCTTAAGTGAATATGTGGTAAATATACTTTGACTAAAAGGTTTTTTGTTTGAACTAAAACAAAATCAGCAGTTTCCTGGAGTTTGAGCAGTTTTGTGTTATTCACCATATGTTTCAGTGTTTTACTCTGGTGCTTACATTTTTGGAGGAGAGGAACTCCATGCCTTTAGCCACTTGGAAAGCAAAGCTCAAGAGGTCATCAAAAGTCAGCGCCTGCAGATCGTCCGTGTGGTCGTTTTTGTAGCTTCCTGGATCAGTCAAGATCAGCAGTGAACTTGTAATTGTCAAATGTTTAGTTTGCATCAGAAGCGACCTTCTGACCTTCATCGCAGTCCATGTTGTCCAAACTGTGATGGAGGAGGGCGACGTCCTCCTGTCCTCGAGTAGAGGCAGGGTGCATCGGCACGTAGTTGTTCACACTGCCCTCCTGCACACTGATGTCACACAATACACTACAGTCAGTTTCTGTTCTCTGCTTTAAATTATTAGGTTTTTTTAATGGTAACCTAAATAGAAAGTGGTTTGATGGCCATATCTGTGGGGCGAAATAGGGATTTCTCTTATTTTCCTTAAAATGTCCCGTATTTTCAAATGCAAATGTCGACAGGTATGGCGATGCTGTGTAACTGTTAGCCTGGTCATTTTTTTCTTAGAGTAAAACTGAATTTAAAATGTGTTTAACTGTGGGAGGGCTTTTAGAGTATTTTAATAAGCATTTCAGGGCTTTTTATGGGTGCATCCATTGTTTGTTCGTAACCCCCACGAATAGAGGGCCTCTACTCTGTTCACTAAATTCACGAAGCAATGTGTGATGCCCACCAGGAGCTTTTTGTTGTTGTCAGGTTGTTGTAAAGGCTGCTGAAGCGGTCCTCAGTAAAGGCGTCTGCCACAGACTTGTGGTAACGCTTGCTGCTGTTCTTCAGGTAGTTGAGCAAGTCTCCATGGCAGCAGAACTGGAATATCAGGTATATGGGACCTGCATGGGAGGGGACATTACGCTTAGGGGCATTATTTTATGCACATTTTTTGTTGAATTCATGAGTACTCGCAGAAAACCCAAACACAACACAACCCAAGCACAGGGAGAACATGCAAACTCCACACAGAGATGTTCCAACTTGAATTCCAACTTCACGACTGTTTTAGTAGTTGCGTGGACATACCTGACTCTGTGCAGGCTCCGAGCAGGTTGACAATGTTGGCATGGTGACCAATGTGAGTCAGCATCTTTAGTTCGGACATGAGAGCCTCTTTCTCCACCTCCTGGTGTTTCTCTGCATGGCAGAACCACCGGACGGGCTGATCTTACCGCGACGTTGCCTTTGGACTTGTATCAGGCCAAGCAAACACTAACCTTTCAGCATCTTGACGGCCACCTGCTGTGACACGCCGGCCTTGTTGATGCCGTACGCTGTTGCCTGGACCACCGTGCCGAAAGCACCGGAGCCCAGTTCTTTGCCTGAGGAGGACACAGATGCCAACTGGTTACGAGAACAGTCACAATAAGTCTTATGGCAAGAACTGATGGATTTACTCAAACCTAATTCCAGGTTCTCTCTAGGAAACTCCCATTTGCGTTCATACTCAAAGTCCTTGAAGCTAATGTAGATGTAGTCGTTGTCATTGGGCCCGACCATCTGGATCATCTGGAGCTGGGGCTGATACTGAGGTTTCTGTTGGACAATTAGGGTGAGTCAAGGCCTTTTGTACATGAATGTAACGGATGGCGGCCGGTGTGCGTGGATGTGGGTTCAAGTCGAACACATGCACACGTCTCACCTTCTTTTTGACAAAGTAAAGGAGCACCATGCTGACTACGATCAGAGCCACAACCAGGATCACTTTCAACACCATGAAGCTGCCCTTATCCTCATCCGGACCTCCTGAAACACACCAGGGTGTGTGCGAAGAAAGAGAGAGAGAGGTGCACAGTTTCTAGAGCTAGTTCGTTAGGCGGAACAAACCTCTTGGGGCCAGCAGGGACGGTGAGTAGTAGACCAAGTGTCTCTCGGTGCACCAGGAGCCGACTGAGTTAGTCAGACAAAACTTCAAATAGTGTCCATCAAAAAGCTCTCTACTGATGGAGCTCTCCATGGGCTTGTCACATCGCATATCAGAGTCACTCTGTGAGGCGTTGGGAATGTGTTTCCACACAGAGTGCCTGTCACAGCTGCAACGAGACAATGTGTGGAGATGTGTCATGGAGGAGATCAACACCTGCCCAGTTGTGGTCGCACCTTTGGTTGGCAGAGAAACATGACATCCAAGTGTAATTTGCAGGCACCGCGCTCGCTGTCTTGATGCGGATGGTATTGTCATCTCTGTCCTTGATGAAATTGAACTTTGGCTCGTCTGTGATGAAGGGAGCGTGCAGTGAAGCTTAATGTGTAGAACATAGATGTCAAATGAGTGTTTCTTACCTACAACACACACAGACACAGACTTGCTTTGGTTTTGTCCGCCTGCCTTCAAGTGGAGCTTGTACTCTCCTGATTTTAGTGCACCGCACAGCTTCACCGTCCTGAAATACATTTTTTTGAAATGCACTCACTTTACTATGAAAATTACATACAAAAAACTCTTTAAAAAAAATCATATTTTTAATGTTGGAAATGACTGAAGGAAAATACATGATTTATTATTGTATTTTTTATTTTAGCTTATTTATTTTGTACATCTTATCCAAATTGTCAGATGTCACGAGGTTGTAAATAGTTGTTTGTAGGACCTTATTACATTTTGGTTGTTTTGAAATGTACGTCCTTTAGCTATTTTGACTTGTTGATGATGGATGTTGTTCCCTTTTCGGGTGCTAATACTGCCTTTTGCAGCAGTGGTCGTACTTGTGCTTTGTCACCCAGTCGTCCTTAATGCATTGGAACAAATTCCCATCAGGAGCCTCCCAGGCGCAGTACTGCAGCATGGGGTGGTACAACACATGGGCTTGCAAACATGAGCTGAGCGCCACCTGGGCTGGAAGACTTTTGCTTGCATCCAGCTGGACTGAGAGGGAATCTTCAGCTGAGGTAACATAAAAACCATGAGAACTAAATGGTCCTGATTGAAGGCTGATTGAAGCATGTGTGGCACTGACCCTGGACGCTGATGTCAACAGACTTGGTTCTGTTCTGCTGATTCCTGCAGGTATAGCTGCCGCTGTGGTTCACCTTGATGGAGTTGATGAACAAGTAGGACATCTGGATTTTGCCATGTGAGTCATTTTTGATGCAAATCTAAAAGACAGCATATATTTGTATTTGTCATGCTGATAATTTAACGACCTCGTATTCGCAGTCTTAGGTGGCATAGCATGATGACACAGCCACACAGCTCGGCTTGAAAATGCAGACTTCAAACTGCATACAAGTCTTTCCATGGTGTAAATCGGGCAAGTAAAAGCAGATTTATGAGAAATAATGTTCAGTGATTTGTATGCACTTTCGGTGCAGGAAGGCAGCCGCTTTGAATGCGGAGGGAAAGTTGCCAATGAAACATGACACCACCTTCCTATTGGTGAAAAACCCTCATCAGTCAAAGCATTTGTAGTCCTTTGGTTGCAGAGGGTGGAAAGGTAAGCCAACACTGCCACCAAGAAGCCATAAATCATGGTTTTGGAATTCATGTTAACACTGCATGTTATACATTCTTTTTTTTTTTAGAAAAAAAAAAAGTTCTCTACTCGAATTTGAGGTTTTTGGGTGATTTTTAAGCCCTACGTGTTAAATTAGTACACCATGTGAAAATGGAACAAAAATAACTGTACGGTACACAAAAAAAGGAAACCGACCGAGGCAAGGTAAAGAGTTTTTATGGTGAAATATCCTGATAAGGTAAACACAAAAGTACATCAAACTAAATCCTACTCTGGACTCCAAAGGGTTAAAGACTGCTGGAGTAGCTCTACCTCCTCGTTGACTTTAGCGGGGCATGCTAAAGCGCCGGATGTCATCCCTTGGCCGTCTTTGTCCCACACCACTGCTGATCGCAGTCTCTTGCGTTGGATTCTGCAGCGAAGCAGGAGAGGCTGACCAGGACTCACGATCACCTTGGACACCTCATTTTTCTTCACGTCACTCTCCAAGTCTAAAAAACAAAGCCATTACTCGATCTAATGGCTTGAAATAAATCAGGCTTTGGTTCCCTCCATTGGTTGGTGTCATGAAGAAGCTGCGATGCAATTACCATAGTCATACAGTTGGGAGCATTCCTGTCCTTTGGTGTTACTTGCACAACACATGACTCCTCTGTGTATAAACTTAATGCTGGTTATTGTGCGCACTGCACTTCCACCATCCCCTGAAACAGTCCCCTCATCTGGAATTCTGTTCAAAAGGAAAAGCGGTCCCAAAAAAATCACGTATTCATTGTTAGAAATTGTCCTTACCCAGACCACCTCAACGTGGGTTTTGGGTGTCCCTCAGATGCACACTTAAAATGAGGAGAACTCATTGGCACATCCGCATGAATCAGTGTCAGACGAGGTTTTGTGGGGCGCTCTAAGGAGGAAACATCATCATATAACTTCAAATTTGTAACATGAGTGACGGTAATATATACCACTAACCTGAAGGATTGTCTACATGAAGAACCACGGACAAAGAAAACCTGGTCCCATTGGCAAGCTCACATCTCAGCGTGTACTCCCCGGAATCTCCCTTGGAAAGTGATGGCAGGACCATGGAGACGCTCCCATTTCTGTAGAGAAGAACCACCTCACATAAATCCAACAGACCTACAAGCATACAGACTGACATATGAGACACTTACGCTGCCACCACCGCGTCTGATCCTCGGATGAAGCGGCACTTAGCGCATCCGTGGAGATCATCCAGGGAGATGACCAGTGTCTTGCCCACATGGACCCCTAGGTGGACTGGACCTGATGCATTCAGGTGGTCCACTGGGTGAAAGCACTCCACCTGGAAAACATGCCACAACGGAAAGTATGTCACAATTAAAGATAATAAAACATTGATATATAATGACCTTGAGAGTTTTTTTACCCCATGACTTGTTACACAGATGTGGTTCTGTGCTGCAATGTCATGACAGCAATGCAGCCCAACTACCCACAGCAGGACAGCAGCTTGGATGACACAAATCATAACTGTCATATATTTTAAAAACCCCCCAACAATTATCATTTATGATTTATACAGAATTGAAGGTTGTTGAGCACACCAAATCTTACAGATGATGTTCTCATTTCCTGCTTTCAGTCTCAAAACACCTCAAATGTACTTTCAAATAACAATGTAAACATAAAAGATGTAATATCAATTACCAAGCATGTTGTATTGAAAAATCTATACAACTGATCCTACTGTCATTCTAAACACAAATAACGAGGTATTCAGTGTCTCAAAGGAATAGAGCAGCCAACAAATATCTGACTCACCCGCAATCATTTGACTGTGTGAGGACATCTGTCTGTCTGTCACATTCTCTCTCCAGAGAAACTCTGAAGATGAGGATGCTAGACAGAAGATTTTTTTTCAAAGAAGGGGAAGAAGCCACGCCTGACGACCTAATAAATAAAGTTAGCCACTTCCCATTTTGGCAATGCACATCACACATTAAAAGACCTATTGCTAATTCTATTTTATTAGAGCTAGTGACCAATTGACCCAGATGTCAACAATACAATGCAGTCAAATACAATATACGAACAGTATACTTTATAATAATAATAATCAGTATAATATAATACAGTATGATATATTGTAATAAATTGAAATACAATTATACAAAATTCATTCAAATAAAATATGTAATGAATTAAAATGTAGTGTCATATGCTGTAGTGTAATATTCAAATATCAATCAATGCAATAATATATCAAATGATGTCATGATATATATGATAATTCTGTATGACTATAAGAGTACAATAAAATAGAATTAAATGAAACGAAATAATATAAAATCACATTTTAAAAAGTAAGATAATTTATAAAGAACATAAAACAGTATATAGTACCATAGTAAATGGTATGTAGTATAGTGTAATATAGTATGATATACTGTAAATGTACAGTATATAACACTGACAGCAGGTATTCCCATTGAGAGGTTTTTACCCAGCATGCATCGCGTCATGAGGGCAGCCTGGCAGTAAGCAAAAACAACAACAGGCTACTTTGCAAAGAAAGCGGCTGCATGGATGGCGACCCAGGAGCTCGCTGTTGCAGGCGTGCAATGATCTAGTCCTAAACGCAATAATGCACCCCAGCGCTATGATGTGAGTACTGCAGCCCATTTCAATGTCAGCTCAATTTAGCTCCGTCAAGGGGGAATTGTTTGTAGGCTAGCAAGCTAGCAGGCTAGCTCTATGCGTCTCTCTATGTTTGAGTGTCTTCCGGCAGCAACGGCAGCGGCGGCGGTGCCATGAACAGTGGACTCCCAGCTTCAGCTGCTCCGCTCGGGGGTGCCGGGATACCCAATGTCAAGGTGAAGTTTTGCCGTTACTACGCGAAAGACAAGACCTGCTTCTATGGAGACGAGTGTCAGTTCCTGCACGAGGATCCGTCCATGGCTAGCCTGCCCCTGCACGGCGGCGGGAGCCCCGTCCCGTTGTCTCTGTCCGGGGGTGGCGGGACGCCAGCGGGGTATTCCCTCAGCGGCTCCGCGGCTTCCTGCCCGGGCGGCGGGGGGACCGGTGTGCCCAAAAAGAGTGAAAGCATGGGGCCTGCGGGGACATCTCTGGACGGGTCGCTCTTAACCAGTGAGTAACACTTTACGTCACAACCGGGGTCTCACACGGGACATCCCCGGCTTTAAGTGTACCATAGGCGGGCTTTGTTAAAATTTAGCTCGGGGCTTCAGTGAGGCCTCTTCGCTGCCAAACAAATTACATGAGTTACTCGTCATATGCATTTCAGCATCGTCTGCTTTGGTCTTTGTACTTTAATGCTTGTATCTTGATAAGATCTACTTCAAAGTTGTTGTTTGGAAAAATAAGAAAATAGCCTGTTGCAGCTCGCACGGAGGAGGCCTGTTAGTATGACAGCTGTGAGTAGGCACGAACCACTAACGTTAGCCCTTGTAGCACATAGACAGCTCCTCGTAGATAAACCAGCCCTCAACTTAGCCGTTTAACCAATTGTAACACAAATGAGCTTCATTTTCTATCACAATCTATAGATTGTGCGAATTGTAGCTCTTATGCTAAGCTAGCCAACAGCTAGCTTAGCCGTACACGAGGTAATGTTTTTTTGCAAAGAATACAAACAACAACAGGAAGGTTACACAACTTTATTCACTGAAACTAAACAAGCAAATGTGCTTTAAAAGTTGTTGACACCGTGCCGTTGGATATCGCCGTGTCCGCATGCTTTAGCATCGCCGCTGTGCAAGTGCACTTGTGATACTGTTTACATTCTTTCTAATGAGCCCTGTGATTGGTTACAAACCAAACTCGAATATTCAAACTTTTTGAATGTCTTCCTTTGGTTTGTGTACGCTTTACGGCGTCATTTTTCACTTTTCTTGTGTTCGATTTAGTTAGAGAAATGCCCAACCTTGATTTGTGTCATCTACAGTCCCAGGAATGGAGGGTCCAACGCTGAGCGATGCCAATCTTACCAACTCCTACTTCAGCAGCAGCTTTATTGGGGTGAATGGATTTGGAAGCCCTGCTGAGCCCAAATACTCCATGATGCAGGTATGACAGCGTGTCAGATTTGTGTCATATTTCCTTCTACGGTATAGTTAATACTGTGCAACCCTCTAAATTCGCCATTCCGTCCATGTCAACCAACTCAAGTCCTGGGCCACTGTGTTATTAAGTCAACGACGGCGACATACATGGTCAATCGCTTTTGTTGACATAAAATCTGAGACACGGGGTCATTTCTTAATAAATTGTTCCGTCTATGTTGACGTGTTGTCAACTTCCAGGTTATCACTCAGCAGTGTGGGGGGGGCGAGATAGATAAATTGCTTAAATTCCACAAGTTGGCTGAAAAAAAAAAAGTCTCCAAGTCTCTGGCACACCAGCTGTGTTTGAGGTCTGAGTTACACAGGCAGTCCCATTATGTGATTATAAACAAATACAACAACATTTGAAGAATAAAGGTGAAACATGAGGCATAAAAACTATATTAAAGTATATAATGACTTTATTCTCTAATTTAAATGGCGCACTTGCATGTAATTGTCATTCATGGAAGGAGTGAACAATATTGGTGTGGGAGACTAAATGAGCAAAAACTTAAAAAGTAGGGGTGTCACCAGACACTAAATTCACGAGACATGACGATACACGTGAGTGGGTCTATGAGGACGAGACAAGATTGAATTTTAACATTACTTTTAAGAAAAGTACAATGAACAAATATAAAAATATATTCCTTTCTGTTTGGAGGCAGGAGACAAGAAACAGACACACATGCACATGGCGATATATTGTGGCTGGAAAAATTGCCACAAATAAATGAACATATGGGAAACATCCATCCATTCATCTTCTGTGCCGCTTATTCCCACGAGGGTCACGGAGGTAAGGGGAAGTCAAACACACGGGGGGCATGTTGATTTTCTAGTCGCAGACCGGCTAGAGATGTATGTCAGACAACTGTACGGGCGCCTACTTTTTTTTTCAGGCTACAAGACAAACTTACGTACCTGGTACGTCTTTGTGCGTTGTCTGTACGGCCAACGTGTGTCTTTCGTGCATTTTGCAGGTGTCAGGTTTGGGCAAAATGTCAATTTTTTTTTTCTACATTTCATTTGCAGGCTCCGTATGTGTGTTGCGCGCCACACATGCACCCCTCATATGTAATTAGTGTGGCCAAAGCATGTTCAGATATTTTGTATGTCCTCCATGCGTGTCGAAATCTTACTTCTTCACGTTCACCACAACTACGTTCTCCACGAACACAAAAAAACCCCGCGATTCGGGGACCGCCAAAAATCGCACTGCCAAAAAATAGTTAGTCCGGTCGTGATGTAGGCTTAAGCCGTTGTCAGCCAGTCCGAGGGGTGTTGAAAACAATCAGGTTTCACTGTATAACTTTGAGAGTGACGGCCACTATTTGAGGAAAATCAGGTAGAAATGCACATGAGAGCTTCCTTTCAATATTTTCAACACCCCTCTCTCTTTAGCGAATAACTACCAGCAGCAGCTCTCCCAGTCTCCTCAACGACGGTGCCAAGAATTTCAGCCACAGCGCTCATGGTAAAGCATATATATATCATTCAAATTGCAGGCCCACGCCCGCCCGGCTTTTCCACACTGTTTCTCATGTGGTCTTTTCATAGATCCAGTGAACTCGCCGACATCGTCACTGTTCAGCGATTTTGGTGCTCTCAGCATTTCCCAAAGGAGAAAGGTGAATATACACCATTAAACATCATTACTATTGTGTGAGATTGAAATGCTCCTCAGGTGACTTTTTAATACATGAGGCGGACTTCACTTAGGCTCCCAATCCGGCAGCAAGTGAGTTCATCCCTAAGGGAGCTCCACGAATGGCCACCATGGCCCAGTCTTCAGTCCAGGCCTTCCCCTCGCCTCTCTTCGCTCATCCAGGCCTCAGCAGCTCCACAGCAGCCGCTCTCGCTCCGGGTGCCGTCTCCTTTTTAGACCTTTTTGTAGCAGTTGGCCCACACCCTTGAAGCTTTCTGCAACGTGATGCTGTGTCGCTTATTTCAGGCATGTCTTTATCGGCGGGATCATCCCCCCTTCACTCGCCGAAAATCACGCCCCATACCTCGCCCGCCCCGCGTCGGCGCAGCCACACCCCAAACCCGGTCAACTACATGGTGCCCACCACGGCGTCCGACCAGGGCACTCACATCATCCAGAAGGAGACAGTCGGGGGGACCACCTACTTCTACACGGACAACACCCCTGCACCCATGGCCGGGATGGTACGTTCACACTTGTTTTTGTCAGATTTAAGTTTCATCCACTTTGTTTGTGTCGCCTCCAGTTTTCACTTCTCAGTAAATGGGAAGCTCAGCATTTCTGGTTTCACCACAGGTGTTTCCTACCTACCATATCTACCCCCCCACCGCGCCCCATGTGGCTTACATGCAGCCCAAAGCCAACGCCCCGTCCTTCTTCATGGCCGATGAACTCCGACAGGTACACCCCCTTGTTTTTGTGCTCAAAAATTCCACTTTGTAACGCGGTGGTGCTCATGTCTACCGTCTTCCTGCAGGAGTTGATAAACAGACATCTGATAACCATGGCCCAGATTGACCACTCAGAGAACCCAGGTAAAGATTCTGTTCTGAAAAAACACATTTGCCATGAATATAATTGATGTTAATTGTCTTCTGCAGACGTCCCTTCTGAGGTGGACAGCTACCACAGCCTGTTCCCTTTGGAGCCCCTCCCCCCGCCCAACTGCATGCAGAAGACCAGCAACTTCAGCTACATCACGTCCTGCTACAAGGCGGTCAACAGCAAGGATGACCTGCCGTACTGCCTGAGGAGGATACACGGTATAAATGCAATGCTAACGCTGCTGCATGTACACAAACACCATCCTACATGCAAGTTTGGCTCACGTTGTTTAAATGTGTCCAGCTTTTCGCCTTGTCAACACCAAGTGCATGATGTTGGTGGACATGTGGAAGAAGATCCAGCACTCCAACTCTGTAACGCTGAGGGAGGTCTTCACCACAAAAGCCTTTGGAGACCATTGTGAGTGTTTGCAAACAGTCACAGTCCATTTATACCTGTCTTGTCCATCCTGGGTTGGACATTTTTGGTAAAACAAGCCAATGTTTTTTTTGTGCAGTGACACTGTGGAGACGCCGTGTCACAAATAGTCGTCCACTTGAAACAAATAAGCACATCTCTCTGAATAGAGTCCACCTTTTCCCCGAACACGCAAACATTATTGAGTTAACTGTTAATGAACATTTGACCTGCATTGCTAACCAAAACAGCAGCACTTACTGAAGCACGCAAGCAGTCTTTGAATGACATTTTTGTAGTAATGTTATAATTATGAAAATGTCTTTGTACTAATAAAATCCTCCTCCCTAATAAACACCTAACCTGTAATTGATGCCTGTTCCCCTCTGCAGTTGATTCGATAGAGCCCCCTGGCTACTGTGTGAGGAAATAACTCCCTATTGAGTGGGAGAGTGTCATATAAAGCTCTGACATGTGAAGATTAGCTACAAATTTACAGTTGTATCTTTTTTAATTTGTTAAACTTTATGGAAATACAAGAATCTTTTATTATCTACAAAGAACACTCTTCACAACTTTTCCCTCATTTTTGCCTCCAGCATTGGTGTTCTCCTACGACTTCCACGCGGGTGCAGAGACCATGTTCAGCCGTCACTTCAACGACCCAGCAGCTGACTCGTATTTCACCAAGAGGAAGTGGGGTGAGCGGCTCTTCCTGTACACAGAGCAACCCTCCTGCAGCGCTTTTTTTTTTTTTTTTTTTTTTTGCGCCTGATGCACTTTGTTTTTGTGACTTTCTAATATGTGCTAATTAGGTCACTAGCTTAGGTCTGTTTGGCTGCTGGCGCTTAAATCCAATTAAGGCATGGCTAACATGAGTGGAAAGGCAGCAGGCTATGACACAAAGGCAGGGATGTTTTTTGGGGATTAAAAACAAAATGTTTTGTCAGTGAGGCACCCAAATTTGACTGTTGACTTGAGCGCGAGAGACATGGGCCGTGGGGGAAACTGTGGCTGAAACTGATCTTAAGGCAGGTGCTGTACAGGCTTGGGTCTGGTGTGCAGAAAATACTTTGAAATTACACAAAAAAGTTGTCATGTAGGAAGGCTAACATTGGAGTGACTGAAAATGTCTCTGAGACAAGATAAGGAAGTTGATGTCAGTTTGAGTGTAACCTTTCCAGCTGCGTTTCTGTGATAACAATTTGAGAAAATGTGCGTGCGTGCGTGCGTGCGTGCGTGCGTGCGTGTGTGTGTGTGCGCGCGCGCGCGTGCAGGACAACATGAGCCACCGCCACCGCGGCAACACGCCGGCCTGCTCCCCGAGTCCCTGATCTGGGCCTACATAGTCCAGCTCAGCTCCGCCCTGCGCACCATCCACACAGCGGGCCTGGCCTGTCGTGTCATGGATCCCAGCAAGATTCTCATCACCGGAAAGACCAGGTGTGCATAAACACTGTCAACGATTAGCCGAGTCAGCACTTAGTTTAGTAGTGTGCATACTTCTATCTTCATACAGTAGTAGTTTAGTATACTACATACGTACATATTAACTACACAGTTTAGTAGTGTGCACTGAGTGGTACGTTCTATGTCATTTAGTAGTGTGTGTGTACTACCAGGGGTGGACTACATACAATGTAGTGCCAAGTGTACCCTAGGTGGTGTGCACTATGTAGAGCAGGGGTCTCAAACTCAATTTGACTGGGGGCCAGTGGAGGTAGAGTCTGGGTGTGGCTGGGCCGCATCACATATTGGGAGTAGGGCTGGGAATCTCAGGGTACCTCACGATACGACACAATTCCCAATACATCCATGTGATAACACCACTGTTAGGTCAGTGTTGGTGTTTACTTGCCCCTGTAAGTGTGTAAGTAACACTGAGCTTGCCTGGATGTTGTGGGCTGCAGTTACACTACTCTTTGATGTCCAGTAGCGGGCCGCAAGGTACGATTTGGTGGGCCACAAATGGCCTGCGGGCCGTGAGTTTGAGACCCCTGATGTAGCGCATCGCACCAAGTGTACACCAGGTTTTGTGTACCATGTAATGCATACCAACAAGTGTACACGAGGTAGGGTGCAAAGCGTGCCATCAAGTGTATACTACATTAGATTATACTAAGTGTACACTGAGCACTACATAGTCATTTAGTAGTATGTACGCACTGCTGAACTACTACTGTCTTTACTAGTATTATGGAGTTACGTAGTTAGAATGCACTGCTAAACAACACAGTAGTAGTTGCCATGTAGTACGCATGCACTAATAAACTACGATAGTGTATATATGCACTAAACTATCACTGCATTGCTTAGTCGTACATGCTTGGCTCTTCAGTAACTAGCTACGTAGTGCTAAGTTACTGCTAGGTGCGTTGATGAGATATGCACTTCGTATTAGTACACGCAGGTACTCCAGAAATTATTCAATGTGTTACTGTACCACATACAAAGTGGAAGTTCTTTTGCTTTTCAGCTTCCTTTTTTGTATAAGCAGACACTCGTTTGCAAGTGGAGCATGAATACTAATGTGTGTTTGTGTGCAGGTTACGGGTGAACTGTGTTGGTGTGTTTGACGTCTTAACGTTTGACAACAGTCAGACCAACCACCTTGCCCTGATGCCACAATACCAGGTAGTCTCCACAACATCACCGACGTCTACGCTCCTATCCATGCATCTACACACACGCACTCCACACTCCACACACTGTACACAATGGCCTCATGGGTGCTCGTCCGTACTTTGTGTTGCACAGCAAGCCGACCTGGTGTCGTTGGGCAAAGTGGTGCTGGCGCTGGCGTGTAACTCGCTGGCTGGCATTCAGAGGGAGAACCTGCAGAAGGCCATGGAGCTGGTGTCCATCAACTACTCTTCAGACCTCAAGAACCTCATACTGTAAGAAAAGGAAAGCGGCATAAGATGAACCCCTGCAAGTCTTTTATTGTGGTACATCTCCTTGCTGCAGATATCTGCTGACTGAACAGTCCCGCCTGCGCAGCGTCAACGACATTATGCCGATGATCGGAGCTCGATTTTACACACAACTGGACGCATCGCAGATGAGGAATGATGTCATTGAGGAGGACCTGGCCAAGGTGTGTGGTGGCGTGTCCGGAGCAAGGCTGTTATCCTTGGTAACAGTTATCCATGGTACCTACTCCGCACAGCAACAGGGTACTATTTATAGCAGGGGTCACCAGTGTGGTGCCCGCGGGCACCAGGTAGCCCCCCACGACCACATGAGATGCATTCAGGTTTTCAGTTAATAATGAAAGAACAGTAGAAAGAAATGCATTCTGAAATACAACATGTGAGTTGTGGACACCAGCATTTTGTTCATGTTCAAGTAAAACAAGCATATTCGCTTTGTTTGGGTTTAAAATAAGCTCTGAAAATAAATGTTACAAAAATGAGTAGCTCTTGGCCATTTTCATTTTGTAAAAGTAGCTCTCACAAGGAAAAACGTTGGTGACCCCTGCTTTATAGTATCAGCTGGAATTGGAGTAGCTACCGTATGGGCCGGCTGGTTGAGCAGATTGGTTATTGTAACGTTATACATTACACCGATAGGAATGACCCATACAAACAAACTATAGTATTGTACTCCACAGTCTCCACTTTGCTGCAGCGGCCCGCAGTGTCCTTTTGGATAAAATTGGTCTCTTTTAAAAGCAGACAGATGCTGAAAAGTAAATACAGGCGTGCCGTGCTAGTAAGTATACTACAAGATAAAGCCTGATGAAACCTGTTTTTCAGGAAGTGCAAAATGGCCGCCTCTTCCGCCTGTTGGCCAAACTGGGCACCATCAACGAGAGACCCGAGTAAGTAGATCTGTTTTTTTTTTTGCATGCCAGCTTCATTTGCGGTCCTGTCGCAGAGGAAGCGGAACTGAGCCGTGTGATTGTAGGTTTCAGAAGGACCCCACGTGGTCAGAAACGGGCGACCGCTACCTGCTGAAGCTTTTCCGGGACCATCTTTTTCATCAGGTGACGGAAGCCGGGACGCCCTGGATCGACCTCAGCCACATCGTCTCCTGCCTCAACAAAGTCAGTGATGAGCATTACATGTCATTCTTATGATATGCAGCACTGACCTACTACGATGACTATCATTATTGTCAGTGGTATTAATAATATTAGTATTCATAACATTTGATTTTTATTTCAACCATCTTTTTTTGATGTTGTATTATTACAGCATTTGTGAATGTTGGTGCTTGCTTCAGGGAAAATGACTTTATAAAATGGTCCATTGTAGCTTCTTATATTTTTTTTTTAACAAGTAGCTGCTTTCATACCTTTTTTTTTTTTTAATTATTTATTTTTGAACGGCCACATTCACTTTTGATTGAGGATCTCACAACAGGCACAGTAATTAAAAAAAAAAAAAACTGAATGAAAACACAGGCTACTGTGGCAGCCGTAATCCACGCCAAGCAAAAACTCAACTCTGAGTCCCCAACATCACTTCCAGTCTGCCACTCGCTGTGCTCCCCTAGCAACAGAACACGTAACAGACATGAGCACCAGTCTTATTTTCTCCTTTTATGCCTACTATGTTGGCTTGAAGGGACTCTAGGGCCGTTACTTCATGTCTAGAAGGCTCTAATGAAGGCCTGAGAGCATAGAGCGCATATTTAAGTCACAAAATATTCTCTTATCACGGTTGGGTCTGGAAACAATTAACTGTGATAAACAACATTTTTGTGACTTTTAATGTTCTTTGTTTTTTTGGAAGCTTGACGCAGGTGGTCCCGAGAAGATAAGCCTGGTGTCGCGGGACGAGAAGAGCGTCCTGGTGGTGACCTATTCGGACCTGAAGCGCTGCTTTGACAGCACCTTCCAAGAGCTGCAGGCAGCCGCCTCAGGCTCCCTGTAGCGCCCCCTTCAGGCCCGGAGCACACAATTGCACTATGGCGGACGGCCAGGGCTCGGGGTGACATCAGCATGGCGAAGGCAGAGCGGGGCTTCGTGAACCTCAGTCACATACACTGTCCACCAGGAAGGCTTTTTCCCCTAAATGTTTTTTTTTTTTTTTTTTTTTTATTTTCCTAAAAAAAAAAAAAAAAAAAAACGCAGCTGGAAAAAGCAAAAAGGAAAAAAAAGGTGACGGACGCTTGGATGCCATTCATGACATTTTTAGATTTGGGGAACAAATGGAGAAGCAAACTTTGTGTTTTCTGAACTATTTTTCCTGCTTTTATTGTTTCTTTCTACCGCTGGGGGTTCTCTTTGTGAGGAGAATGCACTAAGATTTTAATTTTGGTTATTTTTTTATGAACAAGCGTGAATGGCCAACAGAGTGTACAGAGAGTCATACACTTATCTCAACATCAAATCCTTTTTTTTTTTTTTCCAATGGACTGCATTGGGGGCTGGAGGATTTTTATTGGACAACACAGAACGTTCCTGCACTGCCCCCCCACCCACCAAGGACAAACCACTGGGGCTGAGGTGCTGAAAACTGGAGCAGGGACAGGAGTGGATGCTGTGTGGGAGGGAGGGAGGACTAACGGGCTGTGCTGTGGGTGGTACATGGTTGCACCTCCCCGCCGCTTTTGGATGATGGACACCAAAGTGACATGAGCTAGCTCAAGAATGGGTGGTTTGGGTTTGGCTGTGCAGCACTTGCTTGTAGCCCCCATGTGTGGGGTTTCTGTTGAGGTTGAGCCACAGCTGCCTCTTTGTGGAATGTCCTATGCTATCTTCTCTCTGCCCCCCTCTCCTCATTGTGGAGTTGTTGTGCAGAGGTGCATGATGGGAAGTGGGTGACTACCTTTCTATTCTGTGGACCAATACCAGCAGGGATGAAAAGAACAAGGCAGCATTTTTTTAGTTTAATAAGATGATGAAACTACAAGCTGGTGAGAGCCCCCCTCCCCCCAAAAAATCATTGAATGTGTTCAGCCGTCATTGGTGGTCCAGTTTTGATAAAACATGGGCAGGACTTCTTGCTGGGGGGTTGTCGTGCTGTCAAGGTTCCCTTTAAAGCTCCATTTGGAGATGAAACATGTTTGAGCCCAAACGCTGCACTCGGTTTCTTCTCCGCCTTCAAAATGGACCACAAAGTCACATCACAAGCTGAGGTGCAAGGCTCAAACCAAGAACCGCGTCTGGGCTGAGCTGTTTCTGATTGGTGTTTTAAAGGACGACAGGAATCATGTACTACTTTCTCTCTTTTTAGCCAAACAAAAACACATTTTGGTGAATGTGGTGCTTTAGAAACCCCCCACCCACCCCAAAACACAAGATTCCATGTACACATGACTGCCCCCCTCGCCCCCCCACACACAGCATTACTTGACCAGCCACATGCTAACACACACACACTCCAGTAATCAACCACACACCATCTTAGTACCTTCTTGCCCCTCTTGTGTTCATTGTCTCAAACTTTGCAATATTTGTGTGTACAGCAGTATTTTAATAAAGAATACCAAAACTAATACATTTTTACCTTCATAAACTTACACATCATTTACTGACAAAAATATCTCAAGTTTGTACATGAATGTAGAACATGCACATTTGACAGATGACAGCATGAACATAAACCACGACTAGTCACCCCGTCATCATACAGCATGAAAAGGGATCAAGTCACATAAATATGCAAAACCCCTCCACCCCAAAAAGTACTAAACAAAAAAAACCTCAACTTTGTTCTGCAGAGAATTTACTAGGATTTGCTGCAAAAAGTACATTTTCTACATAATTTGCCCTACAATTAGTATAAAATTAAAAAGTTACTGAATGTTCTGAAAATAGTTGATAATAACGTATGTCACGTGACATGAGTCCCTTGTTACACACACACACACACACACACGCACGGTGCCTTAACCTTTTCCAACATATAATAATGTCGTTATAATAGGAACAGCTCTTCCCGATGACAAAGTTCAGCATCTGTAATACGAGGTACCAATACGACAATAAGAAGCTCTAATTGTGACAGATGAGTAAATACATTCTACGTACTGATCGAAAGAGTGACGAAGATCTTAGAGGGAGGGGTAGAGGAAGGCAGCGCTGTAGGCGGGAGGCAGGGAGCTCCCGTCGTCGGAACCCCGGTTGCATAGATGGATGGGCGTCTCGTTGCCGTGGAGATGTGGTCTGTCCTTGTCTGGACGTTTACTGAAGGTGAGGAAACGACAAGACATGTTGATGTTTGATACTTGCGTGATAAGAAATCATTTGTTACCTGCTGAGTTTTTTGGTCTTCTCGTCGTTCCCTGTCAGATGCTTGAGCTCCTCTGATGGAAGCACCATGCCGCTGTCGCTCTGCTCCTCCTGAAGCCAACAAGTCAGTACTTGTGAGTCAATTTGTGGTTTTAGCTGCTGTGTCTAATTGTGTTTTCTTGCCTCAGATCCATGACCACCGTCGCCCCCAAAAGGAACCTCAAAGGTGTGCAGTGTGGCCACGGCCCGCATGTAACTACACAAGGTCAAGTACAAACATGTTTTCATTTTTTCATTGACTATTTGAACATAGTCAATGAAAATAGTCCACGCATCAATCCATTTTCATCTGCTTATCTGGCCTGCGTCACGGGGGGAAGTCGCCTCCGTAGGGAAAATAAATAAAAACAAATGGTGACTAATTAAAAAAGTAACACATTTGTAGCCGCCCGCCCCCGCATGTTTAATTTGTGATTTTTTTAGATTCATATTATTTACTTACTTTAAAAATCACTTAATATATAACAACAATAATGATAAATGCTGCAAATGCCATTCAAAAAATGATAATTTTAAGAAACTCTAGAACACGGGTCCCCAAGTACCGGGCCGCAGCCCAGTACCGGTACAGACTTCCACGATTGTTTTGTGTGCTACATTTTTCCAATGAAAGATATTGTTGGAATGAATACATAAACAGTCAGTTATTCTTACCTGAAGTTAGTGACAGCAAGGGGTTTTTCTGAGGAGTTTTCAGGTTTCACAAGTGATCCCAGAGGAATGTCGTCCTTCCCCTCCTACAAAAGTGATATATTTTATCATATCATCTCTTCTACTTTTCAAAGACTAGCTTTGGGGTGGTCCACGCGGCTGACCTGCTGCCCCATGGACTGTAGCAGGTCCCCCAGGGTCTCCACCAGCTGGGAGAAGGAGGGTCGCTCGCTAGGCTCGGCCTCCCAGCACGCCAGCATGGTACTGTAACTAGACACACACACACACACACACACACACACACACACGTCAGCTTGTCACACACAACAGCAACTATCAACACACTTCACTTCATCTCACATGTCAGCCGTGCTGTACTCCGGCGCTCTCATCCTGGTTCCTGCCTTCAGTCTGTGGCAGAACTCCTCGTCGATGTGGAGACCGGGGTACGGGGACGCTCCTAGTGGACACGTGTGGTATTACACCCGCAAAGCTTCCAGGACTCCTGAGAGCGAGAGCTCTTACCCAAAGAGAAGATCTCCCAGAGGAGAACACCAAAGGACCAGACGTCACTTTGAGTGGTGAACACTTTGTCAAAAATGGACTCTGGAGACATCCACTTAAGAGGAAGGCGGGCCTGTCAGCCAATCACAGCACATTATTTATGTTAACAACAACAACGCTCTGGACAGTGTGTGTGCTCACGTCTCCCTTGCGGACGTAGTCGGGGTCTTTGTAGATGTCTCTGGCCAGTCCAAAGTCGCAGATCTTCACCACTTGGTTGTCTGCCAGGAGGACGTTGCGGGCTGCCAGGTCTCGATGAATACACTACAGACCACAAACAACACTCAGGTGTGTGCGCTCTAACGTCGCTTCACTTAGCCAGTCTCTCCTGTAGGTGCTGGCTGCCTGGTTTACACAAACAAATAACCTCCAGGGTGTCCAAATAGGACAAAAAATGTTGGCATCCACAGCTGCGGCTGTAGGTGAAACTTTATTTTGTTCCGTTTGTTTCTCATAATACGACTAAAAAAACATTTTTTTAACTGATTATTTTTCCTCCTAATATTACAAATTTCTTATAAACGTGCAACTTTTTTTCTCGTTACAATATGACTCACGTAATATTTTTACTTGATTCTCAAAATTACAGCTGTTTTTATTCAATTTTATTCAATATATTTTTTCTTACATATTTAATATAATGGAAATATGTCTGCAAAAAATAAGTCCGCCCTCAATCAGACGGCCAAATGGTCTGGCAAGCGGATTGGACAGTCACAGGTGAGCTCCAGCATTGTGCAGGACCCTCTGCACCCCTTCAGGGACAGAGACTGGTGGTCCCAAAATGCAGAAGCAAGAGATAACGGGGACACTTAAGAGCATGTCCCATCGTCAATAAGGGCAATGAAGTCACACCTTTGAAGTGTTTTGAACTGTCAGTGTTGTGTGTCGCTGATATGCCTCGCTTGCGCTGCACACTCCTTTACCAACGAGTATGAAGAAAGAAACCTGACCGACTTCATGACTAATATAAAATGACTCTTTTATCATAAATATTATACCACCTTTTCTCTTAATATTTGGCCTTCATTCTTGTAAAATGACTGCACAGTTTTCTGTTTTTTACTTAAATGATATTTTTCAAATGTGACACGGGCCAATAGAAAAAAAAAAAAATCTTGGGCTGTACTTTGGACACCCCCGGTTCGAGTCGTGCGCATTCCTTGCTGATTCCAATCAACTTAATGCTGGCTCAGCAGTTTGCGCCGTCCTGCTGTTCCAACATTGGTTGTGTTGCTGCTGTCTTGTACATTTTGATATATTGTTTTAAAGGCGTACATAGCCTGAAGCCACTTTTAAAAAGCGTAATCTTCCAAATGAATTCTGCTCCTTCATTAATGAGCATGTGTCACCTTGTCCATTTTCTATCACAACTATCAGACCTTTCGAAAGGCCAGGAAGTCCATCCCTCTTGCCACCTGGAAGCTGAAGGAGATGAGGTCCTCCAGGAACAAAGCTGTGTTGGAAGGCAATATGTCGTCAAAAGCAAAAAAAATAGATATTTCTCCTGTAATTATTGTATAAAATACTGCTGCAATCATTTGTTCTTGTTACAAAGAATGAATGTGACTGCCACGTGTGCTGGCTTACTGTCATCCAAGTCTGAGCCTGTCTGCATATCACAACTTTTTTCTCTGCCCTTTCTTTGTCCCCCCTGAGAAAAAAAGCATAGATAGATAATGACATAGAAACCTGTTCTAGTAAAGAATGCATGAATCGACCATAGATAAACTAACGCCTGGAATGCAGAACTTCAGGAGGATGTTGGAGAGGAAGCATCACACGACGCATCACTACAAGGTTTAGACTAGGACAGTATAAACGGCTGGTGAGGGTATATATTACTCCGCTTGTGCGCAGATACCACATGTTCTAAATGTTGGACTGAGAGCGTGAGAAGCGAGCGCCTTACTTCACTGTATGTGGAAATGTAAATTGCAATGTTCCGGAAAGATGTCTTGGAATGCTGACAACGAAAGTACCTCCGAGTGCTTGACTGCATATCGTTGGAATACACCCAAAGGACTTGGGTGACATGTCAAATAAAAAACAGGTATTGGACTCTGGATTCTTGCAGGCTAGAAGAGCTATTGCACCCTGTTGGATGAATACTGACGCTCCTACACTGGGGTTGGGGTTGTGGAAGAAAGAACTTGTTAGGACTTGAGCCATGAACATATCATTTCAAGGGTAAAGAAGTATTTCTATAATCTCTGGGAACCAACATGAACTTGTCACAAAGAGGCGTACTTCCTAGTTTGTTTAGAGAAATGGTCATTTTTACACCGCACCTTTTGGTGACATTTTTTTAGGGAAGTAAACTTGAGGGCCTGTGGGCAAGATAAGGTCTTTAAACCTCAAAACGAGATTGCAGAAGTGACTTGTGCTTTTTTTCTTTCTAAATAATTTGGAAATGTTTATATGTTGTTAAAGTTGTGAAAACCATGCGTGTGAATGTTCCTGATAGCAGCTTTTTTTTCCGGTGCAGACGCTCATTTGCTCACCCTGTTGTGCACAAACACCTCTCGCTTGCTCTTCAGGAAGCTCGAGAGGTTTCCATAGCGACAGAACTCAACGATGACCATGAGTGGGCCTACAACACACACACACACACACAGCCACATTCGTTAGCTGTGTTGTCCATATCCAGTACATAGACAGTATCCAAGCCTGTCCATGGAAGTAGCGTCCATATAGCTTAGGCAGTGTTGACAGACCTCCAGGCTCGGTGCAGGCTCCCAGCAGGTTGACAACATTGAGATGGTGTCCGATGTAGTTGAGAATTTTCAGCTCTGTCATCAGGGCGTTGTGCTCGCTGACTGTGGCGCCCTCTGGTGGACAAAGGCAGTCCTGAAGGCTGAACTACTTGGAAAGACTACTTCCAAGCCAGGTTGTTGTACCTTTGAGCATCTTCACTGCCACTGTCCTGCAGTCAAAGGCGTTGTCTATCCCAAAGGCAGACGCCTGCACCACCTTCCCGAAGGCGCCACGGCCCAGATTCTTGCCTGAGTGGGACAGGAGGAACACAAGACAACACGGTCTTTATCAGTCCTTCCTCACTCATCCAAGATGGGAGAGGACGCATGGCGTGGATTTCAATGAAGGCTGAGAAAGCTGATTAGTGTCAGTAAACAGCGTGCACACACCCACTGTGAAGTTATAATAAAGTTAATTAGCGAGACAAAGACAATACATGGCTGATTAATGGAAGGACAGCCCTCCCAGTGGTGACGTGATAAGACCTATGAGAAAGTTGCAGTATCTCTCATGTGATCTTAATACATCCTCTCAATACATCCTCTGGAATCCTTCAGGAAACAAAGCTTATTTTTACCTAATTTGAGGCACTCTCGAGGGAACTCCCATTGGTTGGGGTCATAGTGGAGTCTGTCCCCCATGCCCTCCTCCAGTGGACCGCCTCCTGCGTCCACGATGATGGACAGGTACCCTGCTTTGCTGTGGGAGTCGTTGGGCTTCACAGAGCGAACACACAGAGTCATTCTTCATAGGAGTCAACATGTTGCCATCATCATCATCATCATCATCATCATCATCATCATCATCATCACACCTGTCTGAGTTTTCGGATCAGCAGGGTCAGGAGAAGCCAGAGGAAAGTCGCCACCACACAGGTGCAGGCTAGTGTGGGTATTTCCATGGAGGATGCCTCCGATGCATCTGCACACCATGATGACGTGGCTTATTTGTGACATCATCATCATCACCATCATCACCATTACAACATCAGGAATGTTCTATTGCAGGGGGAATAGAATAAACCAATGCACCATGGAGCGAGGGGTGGTGTACATCGTGTTCACCCAGTGATCCGTTCCCGTCTGGATGTATTTATCTACCCATCCTGAGGTGCCACCACTGGCAAGCTATATCTATTGTAATCATCACCACCATTATGACAGGATGTGTGCTTGCCAGCTGGCTAGCTCAGCTGGTAGCACCAGTGGGTCATGATGCGGGGAAAGGTGGCTTGAAACCTGGCTAGGCCAATCGTCCAACATAGCTGTAGGTCATCTTGTCTAAACAAATCTCTACCACAGATATATCTATTGTAATTATCACCACCATTAAAACAGGGTGTGTGCTTGCCAGCTGGCTAGCTCAGCTTGTAGCATCAGTGGGTCATGATGCAGGGAACGGTGGTTCAAAATCCGGTCAGGCCATTGGGCAAATGTAGTTGTTGGTCATTTTGTCTAAGCAAATCTCTACCACAGATATATCTATTGTAATTATCACCACCATTACGACAGGATGTGTGCTTGCCAGCTGGCTAGCTCAGCTGGTAGCACCAGTGGGTCATGATGCAGGGGATGGTGGTTTGAAACCCAGTCAGGCCAAAGGTTCAATGTAGTTGTTTTTTTTTTGTCTAAACAAATCTCAACCAAAGCTATATCTATTGTAATCATCACCACCATTACAACAGGGTATTTGCTTGCCAGTTGGCTAGCTCAGCTGGTAGCACCAGTGTGTCATGGTGCAGGGCATGGCGGTTCAAAACCTGGTCAGGCCAATGGGCACATGTAGTTGTTAATCATTTTGTCTAAGCAAATCTCTACCAACGCTATACCTATTGTAATCATCACCACCATTACGACAAGATGTGTGCTTGCCAGCTGGTTAGCTCGGCTGGTAGCACCAGTGGGTCATGATGCAGGGGATGGTGGTTCAAAACCTGGTTAGGCCAAAGGTTCAACGTAGTTGTTGGACATTTTGTCTAAACAAATCTCTACCAAAGCTATACGTATTGTAATCATCACCACCATTACAACAGGGTATTTGCTTGTCAGTTGGCTAGCTCAGCTGGTTGCACCAGTTGGTCATGGTGCAGGGGATGGCGGTTCGAAACCCGGTCAGGGCAATAACTAATGTTCAGTGTAGTAGTTGGTCTTTTTGCCTAGAAAAATAGACTTGGCCAGCATCATATTCATCACCTTCAAAAAAATAACAGTAATCCTCACCAGCTGGCTAACTCAGCTGGTAGCACCAGTGGGTCATGGTGCAGGGGATGGCGGTTCGAAACCCGGTCAGTGCAATGATTAACATCGAATGTAGTTGTTGGTCATTTTGTCTAGAAAACTACAATTGGACAGCATCGTAATCATCACCTTCGAAAAAATATCAGAAACACTCACCAGCTGGCTAACTCAGCTGGTAGCACCAGTGGGTCATGGTGCAGGGGACGGCGGTTCGAAACCTGGTCAGGGTTGCTCTCTACATGGTATGGAGTTGCTTGGTGGTCGATATGACACAATGTATTATTTTTATGAAAAATAATAGTGTTTTAAAAAAGTAAAAGCCAGCCAGCTATCTCCTCCTCCCCCGCGCGATCTCTCCCTACCCACCTCCTCCCATGCCCACTCCCCTGCCCGCCACCCTCTCCCTCCCCCACCACCCCGCCCTCTCTCCCTCAGCCACGCCTACTTTTTTTTCTGGAGGTTCTTCCATCTTCTCTTCGTGTTGATACTTACCATAGGTCACCATAAATCACGTTGGGGGAGTGTCCCGATCTTCATCCATCGATGGCAACGCCCTACCACTTGAGCGCCCCGACCGGGATTTGAACCCCAGTCCCCTGCACCATGACCATCGGTGCTACCAACGGAGCTAGCCAGCCGGCGAGAACACATGATATTGTTTCTGTGGTGATGATTACCATCTGCATTTTTCTAGACAAAATGACCAACAATTTCAGTGGTTGTTAGTCATTGCCCTGACCAGGTTTTGAACCCCCATGCACTGCACCATGACCCACTGTTGCTACCAGCTGAGCTAGCCAGCTGGCAAAGACTAGACATGTTGTAATGGTGGTGGTGATGATGATAATGATCACGATAGATGCTGGACCTGGAGAAACAGCAATGAAGCCATTTGTTTGTCTTTTGCTAGACAATCATCCCACGGCATCATGGGCCCTGACAGGGGTTTTGAACCCCGGGGGCCTTGCACCATGGATCAGTAGTGCTCCCAGCAGAGCTAGCGAGCATTCACAATATTGCATTGGTGATGATAATGTCGATAGATGAAGGAATGAAGAAAGAGCAACGAAATATCAAAGAAGCCATTTGTTTGTCTTTTTCTAGAAGAAGAAGCATCGTTGGTTTCAAACCACTATTCTCTTGCATCAAGAGCCAGTGGTGCTTCCACCGCAGCTATCCCACTTGTACAGTTTTTCGCTTACCCGATCCCCCGACTTACTATTGACCCAAATGTAGGCGGAGCTCTGTGCAGCTCCTCTCTGATTGGTGGCCTGGCAGGTGTACAGACCCTGGTCCTCCACTGTGATGCGCTCAATGTGGAGGGAACCTTCCTCTGCTGACATCACAATCCCTGCAGACAACATCCTCAATTGAAAAAAATGCTCTCTTTTGAATGATTCTGAGTGGATGTTTTGACCTGATCCTGCCAGCAGGGCGCGTTGGTTCTTGTACCATGTGACGGTCGGACGCGGGACGCCCTCGCTGGGACAGTGGAGGGTCACTGAGCTGCTGATGTTGACGGTGCAATCTGTTAAATTGTTACGCAACACTGGAGGCTCCAAGACTGACAGGATAAAACACAAACGTCATTAAATAAATGCTGGATCAGTACAGTTCTTCTTGTCATGTGCAGTACCACTGATTTCGGTACCCATTCGATACTGAGGAAAATTCACCTCATGTGTCTGGTAGATTTTGACAAGTAGTGTATTTCATATCATAGCATAAAGAATACAAGACATGAAATAAATATAAGAATTAAATAAGTTATTAATTTAAATAAGTATAATTAATTAAAGTTATTTAGTTATTTATTTTAAACCCTGAAGTAAATTGAGGTGGGGGGTGATTTACAATAAAGCCAGGCTAATACACAACAAGAGAAAAATGGGGGACAAATCATATAAAATAGGTGAAAATGGTATTTTAAACAATAAAAAAGAAAAGAAATAAAATCATACAAGCATTAAGCACTATTTAAAGAATGATAACTATTCACAATACACACATGGCTCAGTTTACAATCGCCATCATTTCAACAAACATGACCTCAAACGACTCAAGTGTGGAAAGTATCGATATTTTGATTTCAGAATCGATTTCAGAGCATCAAGAGGTATTCGACATTTCAGTATCGATCCGCACATCACTAATTATAGTACTATACACAATTACAGTATACACAACGCTCGTCAAAGATCCTCTATATGACAGGACCAATTGCTCTGTTATTGGACCTACTGCAAAGAAGACATGCGAGTCAAAGATCTTCTATTCTGGCCTGGCTAACTTCCACTTTGATGTGTGAACTTTAGGTTGCAGCATTTCTTCCATGCCGTTGATTTATGGTGTTTTTGGTCATTGTGGTGTTTTTCTTTTGGTTTTTGTTTTCTGTTGTTCACGTATGTTGTTTGTTTATGTATGTTGTTTGTGTGTGTTCGGACGTTAACGTGTGGTTGCCCTGTCAGCCACCGTACCAACCTGAGATTTTTGAGCTTCCAATGTGCAATAACGCATTTTTACGTCCGCTAGGGGGCAGTGCAGGCAAGTTGTGGACGCAAAGAAATCCTGTCTGTCACTTTTAACTGCAATGTACCGCTATAACAAAAACTAAAAATAAATCTGTTGATTTTCCTACCAGTCCCTTAAATCATGTGTTTATGCACAACTTTGAAATCAAGTCATATTTACACAAAATGTATTTTTGAGTGTCTATAGATGGTGATTATGATTATGATTATAAATGTTGTATTTGTGTGCGGTTGGTCACCCAGTGTGTGGTGGTTCTCTAGCGGGGGTCCCAGCGGAGGAAGCGGACCCTGATAGTAATGCGAGCATGAAGCAAAGTCACTTAAGCAAGGCGACTGATTGTTGTTCCTCCTGGACAACAATTGATGATTGTGTGAGCGGGGGCCGGGAGCCTGACAGTGTGTGATTGGCTGATTGTTGCAGCGGCCCATGTAGGGCCTGTAAATGTGGCATTGTGGGAAGTGCCATTGTGTGCTCTTCCTCCTCACTGCAGCTCATTCCCACGTGAAAGAGGTGTTGAGCAAAGGCAGGGTGGGGCCTCAGGAAGTTGGGGGGACCCGATTCCCAAACAGCCACATCTCCGTGAGAGTGTTTGTTTGTTTGTGTGCGTGCGCCACAGACGTGCACTAAGACGTCAGGATGTCCACAAATAAGACTCCTGTGCATGGACTCCATTCCCGTCCTTCAAGGTGCTACCAATTATTGCACGCCGAGCTAAATCCTGGACCAAAAATGAGTAGAGTACCCTCAATGTACAATCGTTATTTCAAAAAAACTTCTCTTAATTAAAAAAAGAGATGCTAGTTCCAGGAATGTAACAAAAGGATGTCCCTTTTGGAAGAACTGAATGCTTCCTGTGCCTGAACACATTCAACTACTCAAACAGCCAAGAGGGCGTGGCTTGTACCAAGCATTTTATTCATTGGCCTACGGGGCAGTTAGGATTCGTTCCTGTGAAGTCTGCCTAGCAACAAGTGGCAGGTTACTCTGTTGGTGTACTACTTATGAATGTCTCTATGTACAGTGCGTACATAGGAATGTATGCATGTATTTGTATGTATTACTTGTGAAAATAGACAATGTATCGATGTGCTGCACATACGTACATACGTATGTATGAGGCTCTTCATGTTTTTGTGGTAAACATCTTGTAATATTATTTTAAAAAATTATTGTAAAACATTCTTTGCATGTTTCTGTTCAATGCCGCCCTATACTTTGTAAATACTTGAAGATAAAGCATTTAGCAAGTACTTATGATTATGCTGAGGACGAGGAGAAAGAGGAAGTGACTCACCTGAGACCTTCACCTGTGTAACCAGGTGTGTCTCTAGTCCTGTGACAAGGTTGTGGGCTGAGCAGCCATATGCCCCGGAGTCCTCGGCGCTCAGGTTGCTTAGCAACAGCAGCAGCGAGAGGGAGAAGTCCCCCGTGGTGAGGTGAGTGTGCAGGGAGGCACCCCTGCTGGAGCCGTGGGTGTGGTCCAGCCTCCGCCATGACAGGGCGGTGTACAGGTGCTTGTTGGCTCGACAGGTGAGGTGGAGGTCTCCGCCCTCAGTGGGTTCTTCACCCAGGCTCACGCCAAAGCCTCCTGGGACGTCTGAGGGCCATGAAGAGATGAAGTTAGAAGCTCTCCTTCATCTTGGAGCACCTTTGAAGACCAGTGAATGGCTATTGTGGTGACAAAAGGTAGCCGTGGAAATGCTTTCTATTTACTTTAGCCATTTGAAACTTCCCGTGGAAACGGCTCGAGAGTTTCCTGATGGCAGATAGTGTTTATCTTTCCCAAACACCCCAAGGCCTCCCGAAATAAAGCCGACCTGCCAGTCCAAGGAAGTGCGCTGCGCAGGGGGGAGGAAGTGGAATGATAAGAGTCCTGGGTTCCTGTTTCATTTGTGCTCACACCCACACACACACACACACACACACACCAGGCAGGCCTGCCCATGTAATTCCTGGTAATTCATGTGACCTATCACACACACAACACAACGCAACACAACACATGCCAGCTACCTGCTTCTGCTGAGTAGGTCAACCCCAGCCTTTTATAGCACATTCTAATGAATATACTGTACTTACATGTATCTTACGTAAGTTAGCCTAGATGCAGGAAAAAATGCCATTGGTTGTTTAATATGTGCTATGTATGGTTGATCGTGTCACCTGTGACGTAGAAGCCAACGTCTAGTTGGTCCACACCTGCAGCGTTGGAGGCAACACAGCGAAAGACCCCCGACACAAGAGCCTGGCCCACCGTCAGAACCCCAACACTCTGATAGAGGACACCGTTTAGCGTCATTCCGCTACACCAAGCACTACATCACGTCATTGTGTGTACATGTGCACCTTCTTCTTTCCCTGAAGCACTTCCTGTCTGAGCGTCACGCTCAGGATGTGGTTGTGCGTGGCGGGAACGCTCTCCGCCGTCACATGAGTCCACAAGGAGGAGGATGTTGGACCCGCACACCTTGGATGGAGAAGAGGAGACTCAGCTGTGTTGACATAAGACAGCTGTGTGTGTGTGGGTGTTCACATTGTTCAGCGTGAGCCGTCTTATGCTGTTCAATTAGAAGCATGACATTGTTGTAATGTACACATCGATAATTGTCTTATTGTTCACACATGAAGGATGTACGGCCACTTCCTGACATTCTCTACTATACACCACAGCTGCCATACAGTATGCACGTATCTACAAATCCATGTGTGTATATAGTGTATGTACCTATGTACAGTATTTATTGATGTATGTATAAACATATTACATACTGTACATATGTGCATATATACAGGTATGTACTAGTGTGACCCGCCCTGCTTCGAACTGCCCACGCCGGGACTCGGACACAGCACCTTCGTCATGGGAGACGAGAGCGCTAACTACACAGCCAAAAGCCCGGGCTATCGACCGCGTGTTCAGCGCAGCTCTCAAGACAGAGGGAGTGAGGTTTACCAGTGAGGTTTACCAGCCTCACAGGCTGGCATCCGTTACACTAGGGCTGTCACAAATTGCGCCTTAAGGGCAGCAACTAATTTATTTCATTACTTACGTTGCCATTTTTAGCTTAATTGAGGCATGGGCATCATGTCAAGCCACACCTCTCAGTTATGACGATGGACGGAGGCACAATAGCGTCCCTACACGGAGTCTGACGCTCTTTTATAACTTGATTCTGACCTGAACACATCAACATCAGTTTAAATCCAACACCATATACTGTACTTACAGTATCTCCAACTCACAAACACGTCTCTACTGTAGTGTCTTCCGCATCGGAACGACACTTCCTCATTGTCACGAGACTACCGCAAAGTACGTTCAGGGACACTACGAAAATCACAACAATGTCTTTATTATGAATGTGCCTGTGGTCTAAATAAACAGAACAACAAAGAAAAACAGTCAGTGGATATTTGTATCAGTGACTAACAACTCTTACTTTGGATGCAATTTGATGCATTTAAGTATGCATTTAAGCATGCCCCTACACTCAAAACATGTGATTTCAACTTACATGACGTAGTGTCTTTGAACGCAACCAATCATGGCTCATAATAACACGGTTAAAGTGATTCAGATGTTCTGCCACTATGATAGACTAGTGTTAGGCAAACACATTTTCAGACACGTGCATTTAGAAGAAGACACTTAGGATGAGTTACATTTTCAGTTCATTTGGAGCTGTTAATACATACAAATATATAATTGTCCTGCCGTTTATCTTTAAACACTGTAAAAACGGGCATATTTCACGTGGTTGCAAATGGTGATGAAGCATGATTAAATAATTAGTAAACTGATTAATTCGATTGAACATTTAAATCATTTGACAATCCTAATATGTATCTAATTATCCACCATCCATCCAACATTTATCCGTCTAAATCCGTTTTCCCAGAGGTCTTCTTCCTTTTGTGTAGTTTCAGTGAGGACCCACCATGTGAATGACACTACGACACACACGCGCGCGCGCGCACACACACACTCAGCACCTGTCATCTCCCAAGCTTCCCAGCAAGACGCTGTGTTCCACAGACTAGACAGACGAGTTGACATGAAGGTGGTTTAGTAGCAAAAACAGAAAAAGAAAAGCAGAAGACGTTGACATCATACAACACATCCACTCAGTGTGTGTGTGCGTGAGCTCGGTTTTGTGTGAGTGGGGCGGGTAGTGGGGGTCACCGCCTGCTTTTTCTTCCTGTCCAGCTCAGTCTAAACACCTTGTACCTCCAGCTGTACCTCACGTCCCTCACGGTTCCTGCTTGTCTCCACCCCAAAATAACCACAGTGAGAAAAAACAAGCGTGCACAAATATAAGCAAAGTGTTTAATACACAAAAAAACACAAATATGATTCATACAAGTTGGCAAATATTGTCATATGTACGTTAGTTGTAAAAAATTATTAAATATTAGATTCATATATTACTCGTAGGACATCTTTATACAAGGGATGGATCACATTGGGAGACACCCGTAGAACACACACGCACGCACGCGCGCGCACACACAGATCTGCATTTAAACTAAATGAAGGAGTACTAGGGCTAAAAATATGAGTATAAAGTCATCAAACTGTAAGATAAAAGTTAAAGTTGAGTCATAACAGTTTTTTCTCATGTAATTATGAGATATGCTTTTTTCTCACTTATTTCAAATGAAAATATGACTATGTTAATCATTTTGTCTGTCAACTATTTCATTAAATATATATTACATTTATTGACAACTTGTATCTTGCAAAATGATGACTTTTCTTGTCACATGAAAATCTTTTATTTCATATTTTGGAATCGTTTTTCCCCTTGATAGTTGTGATATTGTGATTATTTTCTGGTCTATATTTTCACCCTGATACTCCTTGTTAGAAATGGCTTGTATTTTGTCACAGGCGAAGACAAAGACACCAGGGCAGTGCTAAGGACATGACTGAGCGGGCATTAAGAGGACACGTCAGTCTCAGGTGTGCTCAGACGTCCTACATGGTAGGCGTCAGTCTTTGAATAGAGAACTATGAAAGCGTCCCAACCAACGTGGGTGTCCTATCTTTCCTCTTTTTTGGCCTTCTTGCTGGTGGAAGAAAAAAAAACAAACAAACATCTGAACATAAACTCACAGCTTGTGTGGATGTCGGGGTTTAGCCTGGTCAGGGCTCGGGACATGCACCCATGATAGTACCACTCTAGGACACACAAAAAAAGCAAAGCAGCTCCAAAAATGTGGCTGGTGGAGGATGGATGGATGGAGGGAGCGACGAGAATAAAAGCGTGGGTGAACGATGGGAACAAGAGAAGGAGCAAAATAAATAAATAGTCATCAAGCAGGTGTCCTGAAACCTTAGATATCTTTTATCATCATTTTGCTTGAGTGCCGGTCTTCACTGCTCAGCAGTGTTGCAAGTCCTCTCAGCTCATCAAGCGTGTTCATGTCACCCGCGGCGGGAGGCGGCATGGGCGGGGGTCCTTGTTCCAGCGAGGATGCCGGGTTGAGGTGGAGGGCAGAGCTGACGACCAAAAGGGGCTGCAGAGGTATGTGTGTAGGGGCGGTGGGGGGCAGCAGAGTTGTGGCGGGGCGCTCCAGAATAGATCAAGCTCTTTCGGAAGCGGCCTGTGCCACGTTTGAAGACGAGGGGACAATCACGCTGCTGGGAAGCGTCTCGCGTCGGAGAGGAAGCCAAACAACAAGAGGAAAAGCGCTCTGATTTTTGCACAGGAAGCCCAGTGCGCCTCCTGCCCGGGCCAGATAAGAGCGCTGAGATTCCCAGAACCGGACCCGGCAGTGGACCCGGGACCCCGGGCGTGAGGCTTCCTCAGCCTGGCCCAGCCTGGCCCACTGTGCCTGGGCCTCCTCCGGCTCGGCGTCAAGCTTGTGGTGCAGCCGGGCTGCAAAGAACAAGGGCCCAGTGAGGATCCAGCCACAGCAAAAACACTCAGCACAAGTCAAGCACAAGTCAGCCAACCAGAACAGAGCTTTGCACTGGACCAGCAGAAAGGATGAAAACGTGATGATAACCATAGAACAGGAAATGGCACTTATTGTGATGGAGGAGAGTGCAACACTGTCATTTTTGCATCAGAGTTAAAGATTCTCATACAATTATTTTTCTTGTAATATTCAAATGTGTCTCAAAATTCTTTTTGCAATAAAACAATGTTTACATTTTAATTTTTTTGCACAAGTACAACCTTTTTCTCACAAAATGACCTCTGTACATTCTCTGTAGTCATCTTGTAAATACCATCATAATGGACGGACAAGAGAACACTGTGATGATAACCATAGAGTAGGAAACGCCACATATGACAAAGTGGAACATGCACCTCTTTTCTGGCTGTTCAGTACTTCTTAAAAATAATTATTTCATTCTTGCAACATTATCATTTTTTGTAATATTTATCTTAATTCTTGAAATTTTAAAATAGATTTTTTAAATTTCATTGTTGCAGTGGTACAATTTTTAAAATATATTTTTTAAATTCAGCCGCACGGTGTCCGAGTGGTTAGCATGTTGGCCATGCAGTCAGGTGTTCTGGAAGATCTGGGTTCCAAGCTCATGTTCTCCCCATGTGTGGGTTTTCTCCGGGTACTCTGGTTTCCTCCCACATTCCAAAAACATTGATTGATTTTTTAATTCATTTTTGCAATCCAGCCATCCATTTTCTATGCCGCTTCTCCTCATTAGGGTCGCAGGGGTAGGCTGGAGCCTATCCCAGCTGACCTCGGGCGACAGGCGGGGTACACCCTGGACTGGTCGCCAGCCAATGGCAGGGCTCATATAGACAACCAATCACATTCATACCTATGGACAATTTAGAGTCGCCGATCGCAGTCGCTTTTTGGAATGTGGGAAAAAACTGGAGAAAATCCACGCACGGGGAGAACATGCAAACTCCACACTGAAAATGCCCAAAGGAGATTCAAACCCAGGTCTTCCCGATCTCCTGACTGTGTGGCCAACATGCTAACCACTAGACCACCGTGCGGCCCTCATTTTTGCAATCGTAAAAAAAATTAAATATATTTTTAATTCATTCTTCATTGCAAAGCAAAGTTTAATCCACACAAAAAAAAACAAATATGATTCATAAAAGTTGGCAAATATAGTCATATGTACATTAGTTGTAATTCATTGCAGTAGAATAATTAAAACAATATTTTTTACTTCATTTTTTCAATTGTACAATTTCTTAAATTATGTATCTTCATTCTTGCAATAGTACATTTAAAAAATAAATATTCTTTAGTTAATTCTTGCAATAGTATCATTAAAATCGATATTTTATTTCCTTCTTGTAATAGTACAATTGTCTTTATGATTTTTGAACATCATTCTTGCAATTTTTACTTTATTCTTGCAAGAGTACAAACCTTTTCTGACCACTATACATTCTCGATAGAGTTATAATAAATGATTAATATTCCAAGTGTGGGCTAACTCATGATGTGTTACTAGAGCTTTACGTATTGTCTAATCTAACTAAATACTAAATAATAACATATTTATAGTCTTTTGATCAGATTTGTGTATACTGTATAGAGAAGCTGTGCCCATGCATGGTATTAATAAAGTGTGAGGAAAAAAAACAGGTATGGATTTTCTTTGCAGGTAAAGCACACCACACTTTTCCGCTCGCGTTCTTACGAGGTGTTCACGTGCATCACAGACAAACACTAAATCATTATGCAGAGGCGACGGCGCCGCGCAAGAACGGCAGGGGTCAAAGACCGACGAGTATGATGTCGGCGCGTCTCCGAGGCGGAACGCGGCGTGGGCGTCTCAGGTAACACTTAACCTCTCTGACGCGGTCGCCAGCAACACAATACGTCTTTGACCTCCAACAAATCCTCCATCAATGTTCTTGCCAAGTGCCTGCTTCAGCTTATGTGCGTGTGTGTGCGCATACGTGTGTGCTGGACTGGGCTGGGCCATTTCTCATGAGAACTTTATATATAGTGTGTGTGTGTGTGTGTGTGTGTGAGATATATGAAACGGCATCAGAGGATGTGGTGTGCAATCACAATAATAAACAGGCGTCCTGCACAGGAAATTCATTAAATCATCGCGTTTGATTTGGAAAGCAACAAATCGTGACTGCGAGCACGGAACTGCCGTCTCTTGAAGTGTGTGTTGTTTGTCTCTGCTTTCAAGTGTGTGTCTATGAATGCACCACACACACACACACACACACACACACACACACACACACACACACACACACACATTAAGGAAACACAGCTATACATTTGCATGCATTAAACAAACTTATGAAAAAAAGTCACATGGACAGAAAGACAAGAGGAAGAAACACACGCGTGCAACCGTGCACACGCGCGCGCACACACACACATTTTAACACATTAGCACACATGAAAGGCCCTCAAAGGCATCTGTTCTGGTTATAAGAAGGAAGCCACACGCTGGAATAGACAAAACATGTCTCCTTTGCAAAATCACACAATGCACACACATGCACACGCGAGCACACAGCACCACAATGAAGAGTTGTTTTTACTGTCACATGACAGCACTAACTACAGAGCTCGCCCATATGCAGCTCTTACAAACAACTGCTGTGTTGATACTGTATATACTATTGGATATAGTGTAGCGATAGCTCCAAGTGTCACAGAGAAGTGAGTAAACCGCTCACATTCCATCAGGCGCTACTAATGGTTGTGCGTTGTTCCGTCTATATTCTGCTATCCAAGCTGCACAACACAGACTCCTCTATAGCTGATCTGCATTTACAATGTAAAAATGCTTGCTGAATGTGAAAGCTTGTACTCACTTTAGTCAGATGGTGTAGTATTTTTGCACAGTAGTTGATAATTACAGTGGGACCAACAACCTAAAAGTCGTACAATTTAAAAACCAAAGGGGGCAAATTCACCTGAAAACAAGTGTGGGGTTTTATTTTTTGCTTTTTCAATTTTTTGTGATGTCACCACAGAAGGGAAAGTTTAATGGCAAAAAGGAAAAATGTGATGGTAGCCATAGAACAGGAAACAGCACTTATTGCGTCAGAAGGAATCCTGGCTGCTAAGTACAACATGGCTAAAGCGACAACAAGTCATCACAGGTTTTTCGTAACATTACTTTCTGGAGTAAAATGTATTTTTCTTGTAATATTACAACTTTTGGTGGTAAAATTTCAGCTTTATTTTTCCTAATAGGATCATTTTTTCAGGGTAAAGCTTTAAAACATTTTGGAAATAGTATTTTTTTCGAATAAAGTTATTCGAAAGTCATAATTGGCTTCTTCCTACTCCTTTTGGAGAAATGGAAGTGTGGATTGTACTATGTGATGTATTCCAATGTTCCATAGTTTTTTGGTAACGTTATAACTTGTTCCTTGTAAAATGTTGAGTTTTTAAAAAAATGTCGGCTTTATTTATGCAACAGAATGTTTTGTATTGTATTGTATTGTATGTACTTTATTTATCCCACAGCGGGGAAATTTACTTGTTACAGCAGCAAGCAAGCAAGACAAGTAAAGAGAACAGTAAAGTCAAGTAAAGTAAAGCATCGTGTCTACAACATGGTTCAGGTGGTGCAGGTGTTGTAGAGCTAAGAAAGTTAAGATTTATTTTTGAACAAATAAAAATATATTCTCGCAACCTTGTTCTCGCAATTTTTTTGGTAAAATTTAGATTTTACCAATATTACTTGGTAATATTACTAAAATGCTGACTTTATTTGTGCAATAGTTTGACACATTTAACACTATAGTTCACTATAGAGTTACAGTTGAGTATGCATTTCACTTGTATGATAAAAAATCTGTTTTGTGATGGTGGTGGTCTGTTGTGACGCCAGAAAAGATGATTTCTGTCACATTCTTTGGTAATCATGATCATTTTTATGACAATCGATATTAATGATGGTTTCAGAGCTGGACTTTGGAGGGTTCAGTTAGGGTCCGACTGTAACTAAAGTGATATTCTTCCCATCTGTGTTGCATTTGAAATGTACTTACAGGCCTTTGGGGGGGCAGGGGTGCCAGAACCACTGGATGTGAGGAGGGGGGACACCGTGGGACGTACAGTGTAGAGACTGTCTGCTCCCCCGGGGCACAGAACCCGGGTCCTGCGACGAGACGGCTTTCTCACCTATCTGAGGACTCACTGTGGACGCCCAAGGCCAGAGATACACAACGCAAACACAAGGAAAGAAAAGCAAAGACAACAAGTCAGAGTCATTTGTAGTTCTGAATGACAGCCAACAGGGGGCAGCGGAGTCATGTTGTCTTACCGTTAACCACGAGTGTCAGCGTGAGGTTGTGGTAGAGTCCGTGTTCCTGGATGCGCACAAGGACGGTATATTTGCCAGCGTCCTCCTCTGCCACGTCCCTGATGACCAGAGAGCTTCCGTCTATGTGGTACCTGGAGCATTGCTCTGCTGCCACCATGCCATCCTTCAACCTGCAACAGTCGCAATCCAACTTACACGCAATCTTTTAGCGCTTTCCCAAGGCGTGATTCAGCGTCGTCTCACCAGATGACCTCAGGGGCCGGGAAGGCTCGCAGTTTGGGCGAAATCCGGTACGATTTCTGTCCCGCTTGAGCCTCCATTACGGGTCCTCGTCTGGCCTTCAAGCGGATGAATGGACGATCTGAGGACACACGTGAACACTACAAGGTAAGGCTATTCTTCTGGGGAACACGCTTTACACAAACCAAGTCATCAAGTCACAGATTTAAACACAAGCTTGATGTTTACGCTGGTCAAAGATCCTCTATACAGTACAACAGGAACTCTCTGCTGTTTTTAGGACTCTGCTGCAAACGCATCAGTCAAAGATCCTGTATACCAGGAGCATTCTGCTGTTTGTCAGGGCCTACCGCAAGAACACGAACCAAAGATCCTCTACAGTAGTCAAAGATCCACTACATGACAAGAGTGCTCTTAGTTTTAGGATTCTGTGCCAAATGCAAGTCAAAGATCCTCTATGACAGAAGCACTCTACAGTTTTTAAGAATATCCTGCAAAAACGCGAGTCAAAGATCCTTTATGACAGGAGTGCAGTTGTTTTTAAGAACATGCAATCAAAATGCTCGTCAAACATCCTCTGAATGACATCTGCTGCAAAAACTGAATTCTTGTGCACTCGGATGTCATGCATGGGCGGCATTTGGCCGGCGGGCCGCCAGTTGAGGAGCCGTGTTAAAAGGTCAGCCATAAACGACACCACGTCACTCAAACGCTCACCGTAGACGGTCACGGTGACTTTCTGCTGTTTGGCGTTGTCGCCGCTGCTGACGCGGCAGGTGTAGAGGCCGCGGTCGGAGCGCTGGAGTTTGGGGATGGTGAGGATGCTGTAGAACAGCATGTGGGTTCTGTGCTTCAGGAGGCGCTTGGAGGTGGAGCCACTGTTGCTGCTCTGTAGACACAGGAAGTGGCAGACGTGTATACAAACAAAGGAGCACAAAGGAGCTGTGCTGCAATAAAGTCTTTGCCATGCTCATTATCACCACCGAGAGACCACGATTGGAATGGTATGATGTAAGGAGGACATGTTGTGAGGCCCCCACCTTTCCAGGGTAGTCCCAGGTGATGTTGACCCTGGTGTTGAGTTCTCCAGTGGCGGTGCAGTTCAGAACCAACCTCTCGCCCTTCAAGGCCTGCACAGGATCACTGCTGTTCAGATACACTTCCATGATTTCACTCACTGGGACGAGACGCAGGAGGCACCGTTTCAAGATAGAGCTGGACTCAGGGAGAAAGGACTTGGTAAATAAAGGTAGCAGACCTGGTCTGTGGACAAAGTAAATGCGGGACTTGTGCGTGACGCCGTCCATGACGCTCTGACAGAAGAAGAGGCCGATGTAGTAGAAGGTGGGACTGCGGATGGTGAAGCCTGTCTTGCTGCTCCACATGATGTTCCTCTGGTCTGGACTCAGGCTTTGGTTGGGGAACTGGGGGTGGGGGGGGGACACATCCTTGAGACAGCTGCCATGAAGACACTTTGAAGTCACTTGAAGACCAAGGAGCACGACAGGAGCAAGACAATTAGATGCAAAACCTGCCAACCTTACAGACGACGCCATATGGTCCCGACAGACAGGAAGTTAGTCAAACATGTGATTCACATCGCCTGTTGGTCTACGGGATGGAATGTGGAGACCTCAGCTTTGGATTTGAAAACACATATTTGGAATTGTATTAATTTCATCAATCGATCATTTTATGTAGTCTTTTACCAACTTCAGATTTTTTTTTTTTTTTTTTTTACAATTTTTTGACTTTGCTGCCCCCTGTTGGTCTGGAAAGTATCACGGAAACAATCTCCAGTTTGGATTTTAAAAATATCTTATTTATATTCATTTCATAATAAATAGAAAAACAGCAATAGAAAAATAAACTCCATATTTTGACTTGCTGCAAATATTGTTTTTTTAAATGACTGCTGCCCCCTGTTGGACTGGAGGGTGGCTTTGAAGATAAGTTGTTTAATAGTATGTCATATATTGATTTATATTACATTGATATTTTTCCATTCCATTTCCATAATCTTTGTTTTGGTATTTGTGATTTAAATATTAATTTAACAATATTTTTACATCAAAAACTATTTTGTCGTCTTTTTTTGTTTTTGTATTTTAATTGATTTTATTTTCCAGGTGTAACTTGACTCATATGTATGATGCCTCTTTCCCTCGCTTTGTCTTTTCTGGAAATGACTTTCTTCAGGCTTCTGATTGGTGGAATAGGTCATCTCTTGCTTTGAGCAGACATAGATTTATGAAACGCCATTGATGTGTATCTATATGTAGATATTTTGGTGATCACATTTTGTGTTTAGATGCTGATGTGTGAATGCAGGCGGGGTTACTTTTCCAGTCTTCTTGGCTGCTTCAGTTCTTGTGTAAGCTTGTTGTGAGGAAATGTTGTCACAGTGAAAGTCTTCCACCCTCTCTCAAGGGACCAGGTAGACCTCCACCTCCTGCCCCTCCCAGAGTGAGAGGACTCTTCCAGTCTCCTCTTTTGTTTCCTCTTCGTCCTCTGAAAGCCATTGAAGTCTCCTCTGAGGTGCCCCGTGTGCCCCTCTTACCTAACCCAGCCTGCCAAGATGGAGGAGGCGGAGCTAAGGCGTCCAAGGCGGACACCAGGATGTGTCAAACGCGCCTCCAGTCCAACTCCTGGCATCCTGTCACTACAGGATGTGGACATTTTTGGGTCGGGCCCTCCTGGTCACTTTCACAGCGTGGCCTCGTGGGTATTGTTGTCCGAGTGTTCTGAAGCCTTCCAGGAAAAAAACACTCCAGAGGACAGCCAGTGGATTCCAAGTGGAGGAAGATGAAGGAAGGAGGAAGGCTATTTTTAGAACATTTCACACGTCATTTTTAGTCGTAAGGTTTCGTACAATTCCTTTTCCGCACGTTGCCATCGTGTGCCTTTTCCAGATGTAACTTTCTTCTGTTGTCAAATTGCTTTTAATCCGAATTGGATGAAAAACTAGTAGGAACAAAGTATGAGCAAGATAAAGTCCTAAAATGTACAGAAAGACTTTTTTCCCTTACTGTGTCTTTTCCGGATGCGTCTTTCTTCCAGTATCTGATTCCGCATGCTGAAGCATACGGGGGGCCACATTGATTTGATGTATTTTATAATGTTGTAAAAAATAACGATATATATTTAAAGACAAAGCTTTATTTTATTATTAGTATCAACATTTCAGCTTCTTTTGTTTACATTTTGCCTTTTTACTCTATTTGTAGTTTTATTTCTACAATGTGCCGCGGGCCAATAAAAAACAAACGGTGGGCCGTGAATGGCCCGCAGGCCACTTTGGACCTCATGGGCTTACAGTTAGGGGTTTTGCAGATTTGCCACTGGTGTTCATACACTGGTTAAAAATGACAAGAATATAAAAAAGCTGAATGGAATGCATCCCTCGTTAATGTCTGCATGTGTCCTACTATTTATTATGTCAAATTTCTATGTCAAAATAAATCTGGCTTTATCCCAAAAACACACCAATAGAGAAGTCTTCTGATGTTACTGGGTTTTTTTGTTCTTGAAGATGCCTAATGCGAATGTACAAATCCTGGAGCGGAAATGAAAGCGAGCACAGAGTTGCATAAGAAAATGAAGCAACAAGCTATTTTGAAGCTTGACATTCACTTGCTCGTGCAAAACGTAGCAACGATCATAAACGTTTGTGTTTTTCTGCTTATTTGACAGCTTCTCCCCCGCACGCAAGCCAGTGTATGAACCAGGAGCTAATGGCCGCCGCGAGACAATGGCGTGCACTTCGGGGCCAACGGTGGCTGCTCGGGCTTCCTCCTTGCACACAAGCCAGCTGTTTAAAGCATCAGAGGGAGGGGAAAGTTGGCAGCCAGGAGCCGCACTACGAGGCTGAGGGAAGTGATGATGGCTGGGGGCCAATGGGGCACTGTACCGACCCAAACAGGGATGAAAAGAAAGCAAAAAGGTGCCAGGAGATAGGAAAAGGCTTGTTAGTAAAAGCCACCTCTGGCCGTCACTTTCAACATTTTCTCTAATCCAAGGAGAAGGTTTGCCAGGATGAGCAGCAAATGTCATTGGACACTGTGGGAAAATGTAGTAAACATACTTCAAAAGTATCATCTACGCAAATATGGATCATTAGTGGACTCCAAGGTAGCGTTCACATGGATGTGTTTTCAGCATCTTCCTCCGCGCTTTACTGACCTTGACCAGGCTGCTGGTGATGTTGGGATGGGTGACCCTGCAGGGGATGACCAGCGGCTGCTTCTCCTTCATGTACAACACGTAAGGACTCATCTCTGGATGCTCCACAAATGGCTGCCGGCTGTCTGAAACCCAAACACTGGCGCTCAGGGACCAATCATGCGTACGGGGGGTCACAACTTTGAATGATTGGGCGGGGGGGCACCTTTGATACATTTTATGTATTAAAGATGCGAATAGGTCAATACGTATATGCTAAAATATCTGAGCAAAACATACACATCTTAGCCGGCAGAGAAAACTAGTGTCATATCTAGGAATGTAACGATTACTGGTATTAATGATTAAACGCAGTAAAACTCTTGGCGGTGAGTATTAGTAGTATTTCAAATGAAAATGATCTTAAAACCGTGACTGATAACCGTACTTCATTAACTCACGGACCAGCGACATTGCTCATTTCCTGGAGAAGCAGCATCAGTTACGTTGTGTATCTCTCTCGCAAAGCACCAACTCTGATGTAAACAAAAGCTCTTGTTCTCAAAAATGGCGCGTGCAGCCCACAATGCATTGCACGGTCACGTGCGTGTCCTTTCGAGCTGCATAGGCAGCAAGCGTTCACAAGAGGGTACGCATGCGCAGTTTGCAAAGTTGTACTTGGCCATTCAACAATATCGTGCTAATTTTGGTCAATAATCATGATATGAAATATTGTTATATACCTAGTCAAATCTAATATATGAATTTATTTACTTTTACAATACACTAGGGGCCAATAAAGAAGCTGCAGATTGGAAATGTTCTTTAAAATACCCGTATTGGTGTGGCCATGTATTCACTTCAAATATCAAAACAAAAAAAAAGTTTTTAACTAAAAACCTGCTTAAATCAAAACTAGTCATTTCAAAGAGTGGAAAGCAATGGTATCATACAGTATTTACAATAAAATATGAATACATAGGTGAAAAATACATAACTGTCCATCAATAACTCTATTTTTTACTTTTTTGGAATATATTGTATGATGATAATTAATGTGAGAATTGCCAGGAAGTGCAGTGACAGTTTGAGGGGTTCCACAGAGCGCCATAGCAGGCCCACTGTCTTTCTAAGGTCAAACTAAAGGTCTTTAAGCTGCTTTACGTCAATCACACTCACATGAAATACGTCTGCAGTCATTGTGGCCTTGTCATTAAATAGAATATGGATGCGCTTTTTCACTTTCCTCAAAATGGGATTTTTGTGTTCAAGATTGGAGGGGAACCCTGTTTGTGCTGAAATGTGAACAAGCAAAACTCCCAGCAAGAAGAAGGTTGAAGTGATGACAGCATTGTGAAGATGAAAATGAACAATCATAGTGTGAGCTCATGTCTGCCTGCAGTCCAGAATAAAGATTGTTTGGATTGTTTGCTTGTGTTATTCAAGGAAAGCAAATCTCTGAACATTTGAGACAAAAGTACCCCAAGGACCGGCCCACTG